>NC_063209.1:9090086-9120086 GCF_017589495.1 Alosa alosa | reverse complement strand
TCAGCAACTGTGTTATCCTGCTGCCTCAGCCCAAAGCCAAAATAACACGACCTCTCTCCAAATGAAGCCGCTACTTGTACTGCAAAGCACACATACTTCCCAAAAACTATTACCGGCAAACTTTTAGACACACACATGCACACACACACACACACACACACACACACACACACACACACACACACACACACACACACACACACACACACACACACACACACACACACACACACACACACACACACACACGCACACACACCTTCAGTTGCATGGTTACTGACCCAGGGAGAGGTAGGTTACACCAATACACACACACCTTGAGCTCAAGCCATGAACAAAAAAAGATGGAACAATAAAGCACTCATTTGAGTCACACCCCCGTAATTCTGGGACCTCTGTGTATGAAATGCGCTATATAAATCAAATGTGTTGACAATTATGAGGAGAAATGCTGTCTCTTTTTATTTCTCATTCTTTCTTTTCATCTCTCTCTCTCTCTCTCTTTCACTCTCTTCAAAAGCCTTTTTAACAAAACCCAGACTCCATCTGTTCATTTGCGCTTGTGTTTTCAAATCAGTCATTTGCATTCCAAAGATTAAACTCACATATTTCACCTTGTTTCTTCTTCCTCCTGTTTTTCTCCTCCTTCCTTTCTCTCAGCTTGCTTGCGGTGTCTCAAGGCCAAGGCCATCTTTTTTCCCCTCTCCTTCTCTCCTCATCTTGCAGCTGTTTGAAGTCAGAGATCAGAGCTGATGGATGGGCTTCTGTAGCTCATCAAACGCAGAGGGCACAGGAGCAGATATGGAGGAGGTCAGGATGGTCACAAATGCTTGTCTCAATCAAACACACACACACTATATATACTATATATATATAAATAATTGCTTGCTCATACACACCCATACACAGAGGCCTACTCTCAGTTTAACTCGCGTAGCTTGAGAGAGGAATGTTTAAAGTTGAGAGACGAGAAAAAACATCAGAGGAAAACCAACACTTCAACACTTAACCACATTGTTCACAATTTCATGCAACAGCTGGTTTTCCATTTGCAACTTTGCGAGCTGTCGCAGACAGACAGGCGTGCACCTGGAGCTTCCAAATTTCATTTGAAACCGAACTGGCAATTGCGTTTCACAGCACAGATGATGACTCGCAAGCAGAAAACTGATACAGCCGCACCGATGAAAAGAACCACAAATTAGCCCAATAACACGGGTTCACTCAGGCATATCAACAGCATAGTCACCAGTGGATAACAAGAAGGGAGTGAGAGAGAGAGAGAGAGAGAGAGAGAGAGAGAGAGAGAGAGAGAGAGAGAGAGAGAGAGAGAGAGAGAGATGTATATGTACATATATGTATTGTATTGTTTTTGTCCTCTATTACCTATGGTTATTTTATATAAGTTCACATCTATATATGTTTATGAACATCTAAGTATATATATATACATCTTGTTCTATGCATACTTCTGTTTGATTGCATTGCCAACAATGCAAATACCTTTTTTGTCATGCCAATAAAGCACTTTTGAATTTGAATTTGAGAGTAGAAAGAGAGAGAGGGGGAAGGAGGGGGTGGGAGGGAGGGAGGTCTGACTTCATACAACCTAATGGCAGAGGGAAGAACCAAAGATCAAAAGGGTATCCAATAAGAGATCACTGGCCTTCAGTACAACAGAGCCACTTCCCGACATGAATCAACAAATTGCCTGAGTCTTGTTCATCCTTTATTCATCAGGAGGATGTCAGCTGTGGTCCAGGAGTGGACACTTGGTGGGCAACACAGTGTATGTACTCCATTGGCTCGGACACCCCCTGCAATACCACAAGGCCCATTTTAGAAAGGCCAATAGAGTTTCTCTCTCTCTCTCTCTTGGTTATATCAGCCAGATCTGGGCCATAGTCATTTCTGAGTACTCCTCTATATAACTGATGAAGAATACAGTGGACTGGTACCACCCCCACCCACATAAAGTATGAGTTTGCTTTCTTAGAAAAGGCCAGGCAATGGAAGTGTATTGTCAACTTTGCAGCATCCGTCATGTTTAAAGACTGTAACAGCATAAAGGCCACAGGCATTTTTCAGCGTTTGGAGAGGGCTGACTTTTCGAGCTCTCAGGATTGATGGGAGTTGCGCGAGTTTTTAAGTCTTCTCTACACTGACGGATGGTCGCAGAGCGCACAAGAAGCACGCAATTAAATTAACAGGCAATCTACTGCCACCCAGTGTTGAATGGTGGTACATCCAACATGGCACAGCCTGGGTGATACCTGTAATAACATATCATTGAACAACATGGGATGCCTGAAATTATTAACAGCTATAGGACATATGACTATAGCTTTTTATTTCACCCAAGACATGGAATAATAAATGCATAAGGATGCTGGCCATTGAGCCCTGGGATGTGACATTTGACTAAAGAACATCCCCAGTGCTGTTCTGACAATTTAGAACAGCCATTTCAAAACCAAACCTGCTGAGTAAAACTGCTACCATAACCCTAACCCACAGACATACCCTATTACTGAACGCATACTGCCATCGGCCGCAGCCTGTCTGCAGCTATGCGGGGACAGGTGGGCAGGATGCTTGTGTAACTTTAGTATGCGACGCGTACACCTCACTCTCTGCACAGAAATGTGGGCTTGTGGTGTGACAATTCTGCATCTGCACATGCCTGTGTGTGTGTGTGTGTGAGGGTGCCGGCGGTGTCTGCACATCTGCAAATCAGCAGAGGCGCGCTGCTCTGACTAGAGCTAATGACTGTCATCACACAATGCAGGGCTGACAGACATATCCTCACTCAATAGCACAATAGTTTAAAGAATGAAACGTAAAATGTTTTTAATAAAGACAAGAAAGGGCATGTAAACTATAACAATTTTATTTAATATAATTTAAAAATTACTGTTAGTTCATTTATACAGATATGTTTGTTATATAAAAATGACAAATTTGACATAAAACATAATCAAGTTCCCAGTGTATATATGTAGTACCACACACCATGACAGACATAGACATTCACACACACACACACACACACACACACACACACACACACACACACACATATATCTGCACACAAACATAAGACATGTGCCAACCTCTAGGTTTATTCAGTTTGGAACTGTGAAATTAAAGAGGGGAAAAAAGGAATGAAGACACTACTGTTAAGTGGACACACACACACACACACACACACACACACTGCTGGAATGCTTAACATACCCTTGATTGAAACACTGAATCAACAGCTATTTGTCATTGCAGTTACCAGGAACACTCCCCATCAGTGAGGTCGACAGGGCCACATACATGCATGTCTCACCCTCGCATCATTTCCTGTGAGACTTCACCCAGTTTCCAGTCACCACAGTAACACAAAAATAATCTAAAACTGAGATACGATGAGCAGGGAAAAATCTATTCTATAGTATTTGGTTAAGGGTGGGTGGCGGTACAGTTCTGAAAAACACATTCCAAGTGGGTGGATGTGTGTGCAGAAGTTTCTGGAAGTTCTGAGCAGCAGTCTCGTAAGCCTGTGCTTGTTGTCAAAGACACAAGCAGAGATTTTTTACTTCCCTCTGTATGCGCTGTCCAGGAAACACTTTGAGCACTGCCAATCCGCCTGCTTGTTATCATAACCGTGCAAGCAAATACACACACACGATTTCTAAGATCCGTGGGTTTTAAAAGGCTTTTTTTGAATGAGGCACTTATTTGTACAAGGAATTCTGATTCCGTAAATAAAAAAAAAAAAAAGGTAATCCCATTTTACAGATATACCTTTTTCCCTCAAGCTAAAATCTAATGATTTTATTGCTAGACATATATCTGTACAAATCTCAAGCATCTTAGCTAGTTTTCTTTTGCTCTCTCTTTCTCTCTCACATACACACACACACATACAACTTCACTGCTGGAGTTTAAGAAGAAAATCTTTGGCCAAAGTGGAGATTAAGTGGCTTGCACCTGGTAGCCGTGACGTTGGCATTTAAGCTTTGCCCACGACACACACACACACACACACACACACACACACACACACACACACACTCGCTCCCTCTCACCACTAAAAGTGTCAGGTCTTTGGGCGAGGCCGCCATGTCTCTGAGGTGGTGGCGTGACTGCACAGCTGTGCCTCACTCTCTAAGCCCCCTCTGGCCGCTCCGCTCACTAAATAGCAGAGGTTAGCCGTCTTTGGGATACGGTTTTCCTACAGCCTCCAATGGGGCTCTTTGGTCAAGAGCAAATCTTAAAAAAAAAAAAAACAACCTATGCCAGAGATGAACATAAAAAAATGACAAGTATGCAGTCACACCCAACAGAGGTCTGGTTAAGTCTAGACCTCTGTGTCCAAACTGCACAGATGTTTAAAAGCAGACTCCTCAAAATACAGGTTGCAATAAAAAGGTCTCTAAAAACACAATGCTACTAAAAGCTATGACTCGCCTGCATACAAATTCACCTTTGGAATGGTCAACATTTTGATGACTTGCCAGTGAAACCGCATTGTCTTTCTGAAACAATTGCCAGACAGACGTCTCCTGACAATAGGAGGAAACAAGACTGCAGTCAGGGCGCGTTAACAAAACAATGCTTCCATTTCGGTCAGTGGAACGGTACCCTCGTCCACTACATGAAGTCACGCTGAGGAACACTCCGCAAATATTAATCATGACATCTATCCTTCTTACAAAAAAAAAAATAATGCATCTTCCTACCAAAAAAATGAATAAAATAAAATAAAATAAAAAACAAAACTCAAATGGAAAGACCTTTGTCAGTGAGTGTCTAACAGCTCTGCTTGATGTGTGCAGAAACTGGTTGTCAGTGAGGATGCCTAGGGGAGGATGGAGAGGAGGAGGAGGAGGAGGAGGAGGAGGAGGAGAGCATTTCACACGGCAGACCAGCATTTATCGTCCCTGTGATCTGCACTGAAGGGATCGGGTGCGTGCACTCGGCCATCTGATGGGCTGCTGTTGTGGCCGCCAAAGGCAGCCCGCCAACAAAGAGGCAGCAGACAAGGACAAGCTGCAGAGGACACACACACACACACAGACAGACACAGGCTTATTAAAAGTGATAGGCCATCAGCCGTCACTGCTGGGGTCTTTAAGCAAGTCGTGCAATTCTGTTTCTGCAGAATCTACCACACAAGCTGTTGTCACACACACACACACACACACACACTAAGAAATGCACACTCTGTCTACAATTAGACACATGCAGATACACATCACAATGCCACAAAGACACACACACACACACACACACACACACACGTTAAACAAACGTTAAAAGTTGCTCTCACATCCCTGTGAGAGCAAACAGGATATGATTTTCTAAATGCTCCAAATGGCACAAACTGGACTGCACCAATACCAACATAAACATTACGGATAACCATCACATTATTTCAGTCTTGTGACAAATCTCCTCAGCCTCTAGGCAAAACCGACTCAGAAGAGTGTCAGTTTGAGATACTCAGGATAACCCTCTAACAGACTAACGGAATACAATCTAATCACACACACACACTTGTCAATTTATATCCATAATTAGATCATCTCCAGATATGCATAAAATAGATTTTTCAATGAATCTTAAAGCACTTAGTCACAGAAAACTTTTTGGAATTTCAGGCAGGCATCTGCTTGGATGCCCGAAAAGCACATGTGCACTGGAATGTCGATAGCTAGCATGCTGTCAGGCCCCTAGCTTGCACCAGGCTGAGTGTGAGGTGATTCGTCAGGTGATTTTTGAGTCAGGCACAACTAGCCGCCCCCTTTTTTTTTTTATATCACAAGACCCAAGTGCTAAGCAGTTTAACGCAAACTAAAAAGTCAAAATCCAAAAAGAACAACTACAACACAAAAAAAAAAAAACTTTGGCTTATCATGACTTATCTTCTCAGCCTGATTACAAAACAACACAAAAATTCTTGACAAGATCCGAACTGGCAGTCCCTGGTATTCGCGTTCAGTCCGCCCTTAGCCAATCTGACGACTGGACACAGAGGTGCCCTTGATGAGAAACACAGAACAGGGGAGCAGCATATTGGGGTCACTGCCATCAGGGCAGGCCAAGCTGGTGAACAGACAAGTCTGTTTTCGTATATGGCTCATTCCTGGGCAATGGGAAAGGCGTGACGACGACACTGAGATATATATTTTTTTTTTCCTTATGATTCACACGCTGATGGTGTTGATTTCAATAGGCACAAATAGGCAGTCCTGAAGGAAGTTCTTCAGTTGGAAGATCACACAGGATGCAGGCTTGATGCAGTATGCAAAGGACAAGTTCAAAAGAGAGAAGAAGCAAAGTGGTTCAGGCACATTTCTGAAGGCAAACGTGACTACACTGGGACTGTCCCGGCAGTACTGATTTAAGCCAAGACTAGACTCAGTGACAGTCCAAAAGCACAAGATCTAATCCAATCTTCAGTGAAGGCCAAAAAGGCTGGACCCAACACAGTCTTGAAATATTTCCTTACTGGTCAAGCATCGCGACTCCACAACACGTTGTTCCAACTCATCATTCTACCTGCAACAGGGCTCTCCAGCTAAGGTGTGTTTGGGGTTGATGACTCAAACCACACGAGTGCAGAGAAGGCTTTTTGCTGTGGCCAAAAAAGAAACCAAAACACCCACTCAGACTGGACCAGACGAGCTAAACGAGTCACTGATACTCCAGCTGGACCAGCTGAGCTTTTGAGAAGTTAGAGAGCAAACCAGTGGTATAGAATGATGAAGCAGCCAAGGCAGAGAGCAGGGAAGTACATAGACTGATGGGTACAACAGGGTAATACAAAAATCAAATGTAGTCCTGTGCAGCAAGATGAGGGTAAAAAGAAGCCGAGAAAAGTGGAAGGACCAAGGGGCCACTTGGGAGGGGTGGATGGGTAAGCCAGGGCTTTCTGAATGAAGTCTTCAGTATTCAGGACCACAGTGTTGTTCAATCCACATCAGTCCTCCAACAGACAGGGTCTACTGCTTGCTGCCGTTTCTCATCCCATAAACCCACTTGTACTCCGATTTCCCTACAAACCCCTCACACCGCCAAGTCCCCCGCAACACCTCCTTTTCCTTATGACAAAACTATAGTAGCACACACTTCTTGCTGTTCTTCTTAACGTTGGGGTAGAGGACCGCTCTCACGGCCTCGGCGAACACCTCCCGCACGCCTTCCTGTTTGAGTGCCGAGCATTCCAGGTACTTGACGGCGCCGATCTGCTTGGCCAGGGCGCCACCTTGCTGCTGCGTGGTTGGCGCCAGGCCTTGCTCCTTCAGCCGGGAGAGGGTGTCCGGGTCGTGGCGCAGATCCTTCTTGGTGCCCACGAGCAACACGGGCACGCTGGGGCAGTGATGGGACACCTCCGGGTGCCACTTGTGCCGCACGTTGGCATGCGACGACGGGCTGCCAATCGAGAAGCAGATGACGAAGACGTTGGTCTGCGGGTAGGAGAGTGTGCGCAGACGGTCGTACTCCTCTTGGCCAGCCGTGTCCCAAAGGTTGAGGCTGACCGTGCGGCCGTCTACGCTCATCTGGGCGCTGTAGTTGTCGAAGACGGTGGGGATGTATTCCTCCGGGAAGGCGTTGGTCGTGTAGGAGATCAGCAGGCACGTCTTGCCCACGGCGCCGTCGCCCACCACCACACACTTTATGGTCTGCATCCTGCTCGACTTCTCTTCTCCACTCTCTCTCTCTCTCTCGCTCGTTCACTCACTCCTCCACGGTTCAGACACCTGTTGGAGAGAGAGCGAGAGACAGACAGAGCGAGAGAGGGAGATAAGCAAATATAAAGTGAGAGACAGAACCAGTGAGAGTGAGGGAGAGAGGGAAAGTACACACAGATAGATGAATGAAAGAGTAAGAGTAAATATTGCAACAGAGAATGTGAGAAATGAGAAACAGCTTTAGTTATTACTAAATGCATTGTGTTTTGAATGTTGACTTGAGGTAGGTCATCAGTGAACAGTGGACTTTAAACAACTTGTGATGGTCACAAGCAGCTGTTTGCTATTTACCAAATTAACCTGGCTTCCTGTAGAATATTATCTGTCAATGTTTACACAGCTAAGTAGCATTTAATGAGTGATTTAGAGGTGGGACAGCCTTCTAAAACACAAACACACAAGACCCAGGCGAGTTATGTTGTCCCACTGTGCACCAGACTGCTGTTTATTGATGCAGACCACTCCCCTATGTTCTTGATCCATTTGACTGAGTTTAGCTGAGCTAGTTAATGGAGGTTCATGACCAAACCTCAGCCTTCCCTATACATATCTTAAGATAGGTCAAGCAACATTGGTATCACAGGTAAACCATAAAGTCAAATTATGTTCTAGTGGTTACTTCTTAATATTAACTTAGCTAACGTAGTCTATGCGAAACTTTTCTCACCTTACAATTCCTCGTCAAGTTATTGAAAAGAGACAACCCCTTTATAATCGCCGCAAGATTGTACACGGTCATCAAACTGATTTAAGGTAAAGTCTAACTTAATGAAGCAAAATATGTCCCTAGATGAAGGTCACCATCAAAGAATTCAGTCAATATAGCGGGTGTCTCAAGCTAAAGTTGTTAGCTAACTTGTTAGCCGGCTACAGAGAGAATTTCCAGGAAGATGTCTAGCTAAGATAGCTTAGCTAACGGAATGGTTTTGTTAAACCTCTATGAACTAACGTTAGGCTAACGCTACACACCAATTGTTTAACAAGGTGTTGCTGTAACACAGATTCTTTTCTTACAAATAATAGGCATAAACAACATGAAACGATCTGATCCAACCCAGACCACTATCCTACAGTACTAATTACCATACTAACTTCTTAAATAACTTACAACAAGTAGCCAAATCAACTCCCAAAGTTGAAAGATACCTAGCCAGTCGTATCAAGACAAGAAACGCAACCTGGCTAATGTTAACCAAAGTAGCTACTTTTTAACTTTCCCACACTGCCATAGTCATACAAATGCAAATACGTGTATCCATATGTTACCTACGAACAGACAGAAGAAACTTGTTAAATGTTACTTGGAAGTTGACTTTTGACTTACCGCCCCACTAGAGTCGTGCTTTCCCTCTCACTGAACTTCGGTTGGAAACTCCAGACACTGACGAACGCATCCGGGGAGCAGCCCTCTTCAAAATAAACCTCATATCCGCTCCGTAGAAATGACACCGAAGGAAATAATTCGGTAATAAATAATTTCTGTCCTTGTCTTATCTCTGTCCCTTTCTTTTAGTTCCTTCGTAACTTTGCTTGGTCTTTTCCTCAACATTTATTTTATTTTCTAAAAATGTTTAACTGCCTGGCCTGAAGCTAAACAATGTGTGTAGTTGACGTTAAAGTTACCGTAGATTCATATGATTATGATTCCGTATGATTCATAAGTCTCTGTTCATAAACTGTTCACACAGTGAGATTCGTTAAATACATTTGTGTAAGAGTTCTGTGCGTCCACTAGATGGCAGTAAAGCCATTAGGAGTAAAATAACACTGTGCAAGTCCAGATGGGCATAGTCTGTTTCGGTTAGGCACAGAGGTGTTGCTTAAACGTTTTCAACACAGTTTTCCGACTGCCTGTGAAGAATATAATGAACTGCAGATGTTGCATAACCGGTTTATTTGCATTTTTTAAAAAGTTGCCTAACTTCAGTGCCATGTTTACAATAAACACTATATAGACAGTTTGTAATAATGCTGCAATCATGCGCATGACCCTATGACCTGAAGGCAAAATGACAGGCCTGTGCCATGCAGCACTGATTACCCAGGATAGCTGTGAAGTTAGGGCAACACCTGGCCTCTCACCTATGCTATGTTTTACTCTAGGGGAAAGTTCCCTCATCATCTCACCTTACTTCAACAGCTACCATCTGCTACCATCATTTTTCAACTATTAGCCAAATTATTTTGCGAAATTTCTTCAGCTATGAGGTTAATACACAGGGGTGGTTAATTTGGTATTAATACGGTTTTGTTTTTTTAACTTGCATAAAACACTGTCCTGCGGTTTATACACAATGCGGCTAAAACACAGGAAATTACTGTAATTGAGACGCTGCAGAACGTGGAATTAAAATATCCAGGACATTTTTTGCCAGTCAACATACCCATTTACAATATTGCAGAAAGAAACAGTGCTCTGTTCAGTATGTAGTAAGCAGAGCATTCCGATAAGACTGCTACTCAGAAGCTTCTATTGCTTCCTGTGTGACATTTATTTACATAGATCTTGATTCATCTGCATGGAAATGTGGTTGTGTTAACAACACTGTATATAGGACACGGTGTCAATCAAACTTCCTGTCAGAGTGAGCAATGTATTGGGCAAATAGGTCACATAGCCCATTGTAACTTTACAACAAATACATTATATTCTAGGCATATAAAGTCACATGTATCATATAATTTATATAACATATAATTTCTCTCACAGACACGCTGCTTAGATTCTCATTAAGGAATAAGATTGCAGGCTATGTGTAATCTATTTGTTTGTGTCTCATGGCGGCGTTCTATTTGATAGTGACGTAGGTGGCACCTATGAATAGTGTCCTGCTGTCCTGACAATATGCAAGGTAACCGGGTCTGTGAGGTCTAGAGCTATTGACTGGTGTGCAATCAAGAGAGGCATCTTCACTGATCCCTATTGGTGTCCCGAAAAAGCGTGATGTCGCAAAGGCATACACACATACATATGCAGTGACAGATGCATTCAGTAACAAAAAAGGCCACTAGTTTATTGCCTTTCCCAAGAGCGCTGGCGTCACTCTGTCCCATAAAGGCACTTTTCCCACTGAGACCCTATACACACAATGACACACACACACACACACTTCTTCATTGTGCCAGGGGTGGAGGGGGAGATTCTATGGGTTTCCTAGAGCATCTCCATAGCAACGTTTACAAGCCGCGGGTGACTCTGGGTGGGGGTGCAGGGAGAAGAGGGGACGAGAGAGAAAAGGGGGAGTGAGAGAGAGTGACTGGAGTTGAAGGGCAGAGGACAGAAGGCCAGTGGATAGGCCAGCGTTTAAAGAGGGCAAACCAGGCCCAACCCGCTTCATTTGCCCCTCTGCAAGATGAATTAACACTTCAGGCTGTTATACAGGTTTGTGTGCTTGTGGAATAAAAGAAAGCAAGAAAGAAAGCATAAGAAAGTTTACATTAAAGAGTTGCCTTATTGCAGCCTGCATAGAAACAGTATTCAGTTTTGATGACATGTTGTGGTATGGATATAATTATAATGATGTACACTGAGGCACAAGGATGCAACACAAATAATACTTTAAAATGGAGTCAATGCATGACACCATAAATGCCACAATAAATGCCACCTTTTAGGATTGTGTTCTGATCAACAAGAACGTATCAATGCAATCATCGGACAAACTGTCAACAGCCATCTTTATTTTATTTTCTCTTATTTACAAAGGAATACAAATATTACAATAGGAGTCCATATTCTTAAGATTACAAAGTATGACACTCAGTTTTTGTTCTTTGACAAAAACACTACAACCATACAGCAGATTATCTTAAAGAAGTCGTCCATTCGTCCCCAACACCCATCTGTCTTTAGTTTGTAAAGTGCAACAAAGGAAGGCCAGTTGACCAACCCACAGTGACCATCAGAGTACCAGCTGGCCAGTGGCATCGAGCTGTACCAGGCCACAGGAAAAAGTCTCCCATAGATTAAGCTGCTTTGGAAAGAAAAAAGGCACACGCTAAGAATCACATTGAGAGAAACTCCTCCATGTTTCTCTCTTCTCAATAATAAATGTTGTCTTTTTTTGTACCTAGCTGCTGATGTGCAATGGCTCACTTTGATCAAGTTCACAAATATACACACACACACACACACACACACACACACACACACACACACACACACACACACACACACACACACACACACACACACACACACACACACACACACACACACACACGGTCAAATACATGCAAAAGACACAAGGCCAGAATGGACATTATACAGTATAAACATGGCAGTGACAGCTAGCCTAATGAAATTCAGCCACGGATATAAAAAAAACATACACAGACGCATTTGAGCAACCTATTTGGTCACTTGTTGAATATGAAAACAGTGTCTTTCATGATGAACCTGTATATCTGATTACCAGAGACATGTTTGGAAAACAATTAAATATGGCAGTTGATTCCTCTGGAGTAAACTGGTATGGTAGAGTAGCATCCCCCTTATAGGGGAAGCCCTACTGAAATCTCTCCAAAAAGACCTCAGCGTTGTGGAGGTGGAACTTATGATGCCAGTTCTCTTCAGTTTCAACAGACTATGCAGATAAAGATCAAAAGCTAGGCTAACTCGGACTTACTCCTGAAACATTGACTGTCCAGGAGAGAAATGTCAGACAAAGAGAAGAGAGGCAATTGAGGAGGCAAGAGGCAATGGAGTCTGAATGTGCTCCAACTGTCATACAAAAACATGCACAATGTCCTGTTGACAATCCCTAATTCACCTGCACAGGCACATAATACGGCTGAATGTGCAGGTGCATCTGAATGTGTAAATGTCTTTCATATCTTGTTGCATGTTCACTTCCACGTGGGTGCAGCACGCGGCATCTTGGATCCAGGGATGCGTGTGCCGGCAGCGGCGGTGGCCTTGGGCACGGATGTCTCTGTTTTGGTGGTCTTGGCGCGAGCAGCGGAGATGACGGTGGTGCGGATGTTCTTGGGCGTGCTGGAGGAGGACGAGGGACTGTGGGCTCCACCACGCGTCTGCGTCGCCGTCGTGGCCTCGCCGTGAGGCGCCACGCGCTTGGACACCCGCAGCGGGGAGCCACGGACGAACGTCTCGCGACCGGCGGCGGCCGTGGGTTTCTCCCTCTCGCCTGCCAGAGGATGATCTCTCTCCGGGGCCCTGTCAGGCGCGCGGCGGACGGGCTGACCCGTGGTGGGGCCGGCGGTTTCCTTGGCGCTGCCGCTACGACGAATCTGGGCGGGGGCAGCCGTCGGCCGCGTGATGGGGGAGGAGCGCAGGGAAGAGGAGCGAGGCGGGGTGATGCGGGATGCGCGGGAGGTCGCTGGGGAGTCCGAAGGAGCCGGCCCGGGTTTGGAGCGAACTCTCGGGCTGGCTGAACTGCTAGGAGGCGCCGAGCGTAGTGCCGACAACCCCCTCTTGGGCCCGCGGGCTGCGACTGCCGTCTTGCTGCCCTGCGGGTCGTCTTTTGCGTGGGCGACGGAGGAGGCGGACGAAGAGGACGGAGAGAGCGCGCCGTCCCTCTCCTCGGCCTCCCTCTCCTTCTTCCACTTGGAGCAGTGGCCGGGGGTCGGCCGGGGTAGGGGAGAGGGGAGAGGTCGGGGGGGAGGGCATGGGCGCCGGGTTGCCCAGGGTGTCGTACGAGCGGAGCCCGCGCACCAGCAGGTGGCACTCCAGGGTCTCGCCCACGCGCGGGTATGCGCGGTCAGCCTCGTCCGCCAACGCTGGACGAGGGCGGGAGGGAGTGGAAGGCACGCGGGACTCCCTGGAGGGCGAGGTGACGGGCCGAGGCCAGTCGGGAGAGGACGGGGCGACCTCTGCAGTTTCGGAGGGCACTGGTGTACGGGGTTCACGCTCACGCACGCCAACGGCCACTCGGATGCTGTTGGGTCTCGATGCGGTCACCTTACCAGACTTATTTGCAACACCACCTGGGACTTCCATGGCATGTGGCGACAGGCTTCTAGATGCTTCCTGAACTGGCCTGGTCACTGGGGGACAGGGTAAGGCACTGAGATGGGAGGGGCTGTTATTGAGAGTAGGTCCAATAACTTCTGAGGGATCCACAGACCGTCCCAGAGGATTGTGGGATAGGTTCACTGAGGTGTTTTCTGGAGAGTTCACAGGTCCTCTAAGCCGACTGGGACTGTTAGCGATCGTCATGCATGTAGTGGTCATATTACTAACAGGACTCTGGCCAACAGCAGCCTGCACCTGCTGTATCTGTGCATTATCTGTACGTAGCGTCCTCTGTGCATCAGCGTTCAGTGTGTGTTGATTTACTCTGGCACGTGTGTTTAATGTGTGTTCAAGGTCTGTTGCCTCACGACTGTGTGTTAACGTAGGTCCATTTGCCATGCCATCTGCCTGCAGTGTGGAGGGTGGAGTCACTGAATGAGATGAGGACAGCATGTATTGCATAACAGTGTTATATACGTTTCCTGTTCGCCTGCTCATCGTGGGGCTCATGCTGCTCTCAAACGTGGGCGAGGGTGTGTGTGGGGCGGAGCGCGTGGCGTCCTGCGCTTCTCGTTCGAGCGAGTCCCCCGGGAAGGTGAACTGCGAGTGGCGGCGCCCGTCTGTGGAGTTGCGCAGGCTGCGTCGGCTCCGGGTGCTGCCGCTGCGGCTCAGGCTGCGCTCCAGCGTGCGCTCCAGATCGTCCGTCGAGCTCTCGGCCAGGCCCGAGTCTCCGGAGAAGCTGGGAGAGGAGCACAGCGCCAGGGAGCGCCGGCGTTCCGAGCACTCGCGCTCGCGTTCCACGCGCCTCTGCTCCGCCTGCTCACGCTCGGCATTCTCCTGAGAAGGAACAAAAGAAAGGACATGAAGATAGAAACACAAAGAAAGAAAAGAAAGAAAGAAAGAAATTAAGAAAGAAAAAAAAGACACGTCACAAGAGTATCCCATGGCATACTCAAACTATATGAGACTTATGACTCTACACATACACAGTCACATGCGCAGGACAAACAGATATACTAAACATACTGAAAACAGGTTGGGCATGCAAGTGATGGTCACTACATCTCTTCCCCGACAGAGCACACATATACACACACACACACAGTCGGAGAGACACACTGACACACACTTACCCGCACAGCTCTTTGGAAGCGGTGGCAGAAACAGTGGAAGATGCGGCAGGCCTCCTCCAGCTTGAAGGAGGTCTCGTCCTCACAGAGGAACTCCACCAGGGCCTGGCTGCTCTGGCGCAAGGCCTGCACCTCCCCCTCAGCCTCCTGCAGACGCACCTCCGCCACCTACACACACACACACACACAAAGAATCAGTACACTGATTCAGTAACTTCACCCTTGTGTTTCAGTTATCTGAATTGCATCTTTTGTGTAGGTGATTGAATACATAAAAACTGTATTTAAACAGCTGGCTGGTAATGTATATACACACACACACACACACACACACACACACACACACACACACGAGACCTAGAGACCTCTCACACTCCAAATCTAACTCTACAGCCATGAAAACCCCCACAGGATTTATACTGCTTGTGACCTTGGGCTACTCCCCTTCATATTTCACCGAGACACAACAGCCCGATAGGTGATGGGAAGATAGTGTCAGTGCCTTCCGCTAATGGAAAGCCAGTTCAAATGACCACTTAATATCTTTACAAGCAGGGGGTCAGGTTGTAAAGCCTGAGGAAAAGCCTTGGGTTGAAGAGGGAGCACTCACTCTGTTATGGCCTCTCAGCCCTTTACCATTACTTAACTGCACGGGGTCTTTTTTATGGGCAGTATGAATGGTATGTGATGCTTGCCATGGGAATGGGTGCATGGATGGTTCATGCATGCACATGCAATCAGGCAGGCAAACAGGAACGCATCCACACAGAGATGCGTACAGACACACACACACACACCTCGAGGAATTGCTGCATGTGTTGCTGGATTTCAGGCTGGCTCTGGGCACTGAGTGACAGCGACGCCACCCTGCTTTGGAGTCGACAGAGGTCGTCCAGCACTGACTCCTCTGACAGCCTGCAGGAATACACACATCAACACATTAATCATTACACACCTACGTATGTGCATACATTACACACATTATTCACATACAAACACATTAGTCATACACACACTCCCACATATGCATACATACAGACATTAGTTTCACACAAAAGCCAACAAAAGCAACAATCAAACACATGACTCATAAACTCTGTTATTTTGATACCTATATTAGAAAGCACAATGCTGCTCTTTAGATGACTTTCAACTTGTCTTGACCGTAGCAGTCACCCCTCTCCAGTCACCCTTAATCTCTAAATATGCCTCTCCGTTTCCCACTCTAATGATAAGTGAATCGCAAGGTAAGACAATATGTCTATACATTTGCCATCAACTACCTTATCGATTCCAAGGAAAGTTCCTGTCAAGCATTGAACAGTCTAGCGGTCTCTTTCATGTGGTTCTTGTTAATCTAGTTCTTTTGTGCTTTATAAACTAGCTCTGGCCCTCTTTGAAAGAGATTGCTATCGCAGGCAGACTTCCTTTGAGTAAACATACTGACATACTGGAGGTAAATGAAATAAGATGTGGCTGCATTGGTGGTGTGTGTGTGTGTGTGTGTGTGTGTGTGTGTGTGTGTGTGTGTGTGTGTGTGTGTGTGTGTGTGTGTGTGTATACCTTGAGGCAGAGGCCAAGTGGGAGAGACGGTCGGGGAAGGACAACAAGCACTCATCTTTCTTCACAGCTTCCTGTGGGAAGAAAGGAACAAGCTCTTATCTGGCTCTTGAGTTTGTATTAGCCAATGTGTACAGTAAATCTCGGTAAAAAAGGCAAAAATAAAACAAGGCAATAATCAGTGCAGAACAGATGATATGCAGATATGCAGAACAGATGATATGCAGATATGCAGAACAGATGATATGCAGATATGCAGAACAGATGATATGCAGATATGCAGAACAGATTATGACATTATGACACGAATATGACATAACAGGTCACTGAACATTTGACAATCCAAGCTGAATGAAATGTGACTCATTTTGGACACATTTCTTAATTCTCAAAGAGATCCTTGAGGGGGAAAAAAAAAAAAAAGTTATGCAATCACAGACGGGTGTGCGGGTGCCAGTAAGTCTCACCATGGCGACGAAGTGGAGCAGGTTCATGCCTGGCTTGTTGGCTTTGGTGTCGGCCAGCTTCAGCAGCGAAGCGATGCGGAATCCCGCAGCATTACCGGCATAGCCACCCTAAAAGGCCACAGAGGAAGCAGGAGGGAGGGAGGAGGGGGGAGGGAGTGAAAAGTCAGAGCCCACGCAGACACACCTGAGAGGGACTTAGTGCGACGTCTACACAGCTCTAATCTCTGGGTGTTTTCTGATTGTTTGACTGTTAATGTTTTTCTTTAGGTATTGTTGATGTTTTCTCAGTAAGCTCTCTTTTTCCAAAGGCCTACATTTGTGTGCTTGTTATGATTCTTTGTGCAAAAAAAAAAAGTGAAAAGAAAAAACAAAAGAAGATGTTGCACACTTTCTATGCCCAAGCATGTATTTTGCTTGCAGCCTAACACAGCTTAGCTTGCAGAAAAACAAACAGTCTTATTGGTGCAGAAAAACTCAACAGGCCAATCACAAAGCAGGCTACTTGTTTTGGCATATGCCCCAAGCCTCGCATTTAGTCAAAGGATAATGCCAGGATGGGTGATCTTATCCACGGCTTTCAATGTGAGTGTTTCATGGCTCATTTGCCTAATGACACAAGCAGATGGCCCAGGGGTGTCAGCAGTCCTGACTGTGGTGCTGGTGTGAGCTGGTGTGAGCTGGCGGAAAAATACAGTAGGGTATGAGGTCGCATGGTGACTCACAGCATTCATGTAGTTCCCCGCCTTCAGCACCAGCCTCAGGATCGAGTGCAACTCAGGGCAGCTCAGCAGCTCTGAAAAAACAATCAGGGAACGAGGTTAAGCGGTCAGTCAACCACCTCAGACCCGCCTCCTCCATAGGCTGACTCATAACCAACAAATAAATGATCAATCAAACAAACAAACAATCTCAGAGCTTTGAAAACCTTGTCAGAGAATGAGTTAAGCTGCCAGTCAATCATCTTGGACCAACCTCCTCTATATATCAGATCATAACCGTTCATGTTGAAAAAAAAGAATTCTACCAATCATATGTGATGCAGTAAGTCCATTTTCTCAATTAGGAGTACATCTCATAACTACTCATCACTATAATGACTTGGTGACTATTCTCTCATTCCTCACTTCCTGTGTGTTAGTATGAAGTAGACAGCACTCAGACACTTCTACAAGAAGAGACCCCCCACACACACACACACACACACACACACACACACACACACACACACACACACACACACACACACACACACACGCCCCCTGCAGGAAAGTTACCTCTGGCCGCCTCCTCCAGACATCTGGCCGCCACACAGAGAGAGGTCACGGCAGGGTCAAACTCCTGCTGCAGAATCATGGCGTCGAGACGCAGACGAAAACTAGATAGAGAGAGAAAGGGGGGGGAAAGATAGAAAGGGAGGGAGAGATGGATAAAGAGTGTGAGACAGAAAGAGAAAAAAAAACATGGAGGCAGAGTGAAAGAGAAAGTGGGGGAAAGAGAGTCATCAGAGAGAGAGAGAGAGAGAGAGAGAAAGAAAGAAAGAAAGAAAGAAAGAGAGAGAAAGAAAGAAAGAAAGAAAGAAAGAAAAGAAAGAAAGAAAGAAAGAGAGAGAGAGTGGAAAGGAAGAAAAGAAAGAGACATAAAGACAAAGAGAGAGGTGGGAGGGAAGAGAGAAGACAAGAGAAGAGGAAAGAGGGGAAGGAGGGAGGAGAAAGAAGAAGAGCCATTGAGCAGTCGACAGTCAGTCTTAGAGTGCCTGGTGGGGGAGTTTGTTTTGAATTGTGACCTGGGGTGTGCACAGGTGGTGATGGGTTTGGGAGAGAGACAGCAGTCTGCAGACACAGACAGCCAGGACCAGTTCCCCCGCAGAGGACCAGAGCACTGGGCTTTAATGGAACACAGACTAGGAGAGAATCTAAACTCAGACTTAAGATGGGTTGACTAATGGCTACTTCATGGTGAGCTGCAGGAGCCAAGCGGACCAATAGCGCCACACTCAGACAAGAGCTGTTTACATCTGGCTGCCGCCTTCACCTTTACACTGTGATAATCCAACTTCCCCCAACAAACGGACCCCCAACAAACGGACTAACAGAGTCCATAAATAAACGGCAGGTTTCCCTTCCTCTGGAAAATGAAGGATCTGCACACTCCCAGAAACTAAAGCTGCGGGCACGTGAGAAACTCTAAAGTCCTCTGCACAAAGGCACCGACCTGAGCGCACCGACACTACCTGTCACCTGCCCAAGCACACCAGCACCCGAATGTTTAACTGACAAACACTGGATTAAACAACGGACGTTATTGAGCGGTGCCGACACAATAGAACGGAATCATAATCCATGTGCAGTGGCCTTAAGAGCACTAAGGTTACGCTGACAATGAGCTGCTCCTGTGGCTTTGATGTGCTGTACTGCTAATAACCCTATGTCTTCACACATTTCAAAGGAGTTGAGGAAATGAGCTACAGAGGTGAGAAAGAGTTAAATGATTTGTGTTTACATATTTTTGTCAGTCCCGTTTTGGACAAAAGGGTTTGCAAAAGTGCCATAAGTCTAAAACTAGGATTGAGATGGCAGGATAGAGTAGAGACTGAGGAGAGGAGGGTCATGGAGCTCACCTGGGCACCTCCACCAGCAGCAGCATGAAGAGGTCCGGCTCCCCCAGAGAACTGTGCTCCCCACTGAACTTCTTCAGACGGCTCTCCTACACACACACACACACACACACACACAGTAAAGAAACAACTTGAATACACAGGTCTTGATGCAGATTTCATCTTAACATACACTGAGATTCAATGACTGAGATCTGATGTCTCTCATAGTTTACGCCATTTCAATGAACATTTTCTATCACAAATGAAAGTATAGAATAGAGAAGAAGTGACAAAATGAGGATTCCAGTCAAAAATGTGTCCAAATCACCAAATCTTTGCCCTAAGCCTCTTTAGCTCTGCTGTAAGTCTCCCTTTCACCAAGAGAGATAGTGTTTCTCCTTTTTTGAAGAGCTAGTGTCGATATTCTTGGAAAATTCCTCTATAATGATGATGTGGGATTTGTGCAGAGATTCCAGCAGGGTAACGGCATGGCAAGTCTGTGGTCATCAGAGTCCGGAGTGCTAATAGAAACCAGATTTGGTCTGGTAGAGGACTACGGTGTCTCCACTGACAAACTGAGCTAGGGGTGGAGTAGGAGGGGATGTGTGTGTGTGTGTGGGGTTGTACTCACCTCGTCACTGTCAGGCAACAGCTTGAGGAGTTCGGACAGTTTCTCAGCGCCATAGCGACCACCGGCCCCTTGTCTGATGTCATCCACAATCTCCGTGGCAGCGCTATGGAAACAAAAGAGTGATGTCACTTCCTTAATCAACAAAAATTCATTACGAGCGATGGTTGGGGTCGTTAGGCGAGTCATTAGGCTACAGTCTTGAGAATAGAAAGTGAGAGTAAACATCACAGATGAGTCTAAAAAACCACACATCCAACACACACACACAATCCCTAAGGAGTCCTGGAAACCTGTGAAGCACAAAGGGCACCAGTGACACAAGGAGGTGACATTTCCCATATCACTTTCTGCTCTTTTGATCATGGCGCCATGTGAGCCACACACACACACACACTGAGTCTTATCTCATCTGAGATGCAGAAGAAAAAACAACACACACACACAGGTTTTGACGCCACACTGGCGACGTTGACTGAGACGTCATGGCTAAGCAAACACGCCAATCTCCATACCCCACACAGGGGTCACTCACAACAGCACTCCGGCTGGGTGGAGGAGCCACAGGGGATGAGGGTTGTCCCCCCATTCTGTGCCCCTGGGCTGGGGGACCCAAACCCAGAGTCAAAACAGGAACGGTGCTGTCATCAGTGATTTCTTCTTGAAGGTGACCGCCTCTTATGTAAGCGACACAGCCGCTTAGGAAAAGCGCTCAACAAATTTAGATAGTCACGAATGAGGCAAGCCAAAAGCAAGCAAGGAGACTTCCCTTCCTTGTGCCTGTCAAGCTAACCTTATCCAACAGTCCAATCCTGCACACATATACCCCCCAAGGCCCCCCCCCCACACACACACACACACACACACACACACACACACACACACTCACACGCAATAAATGCAACGTTCCACATGACGAGACAAACACCCAGATGTCTCTACAAAAGGACGTACAAAGGACACACTGGTCTTGTTAAACAGCCAATTCCTTTGTTGGTCATAGTTTGTGACTGTTTATTTAAGAACATTACAGACTCCACCACCATAATACATATTAGATTCCCTAACAGCTGATAGTATAAAATAATGAACAGGTCCAAGAGTGCCGACAGTCATGTCCTAGGACATTCAAAAGAAAAAAGCCCCCCAGACACTTAAAACGTGACTCGTCAGTCAACAATGCACCAAGTGCAGACAAATAGCTTCTGAGTAAGTCTAATGTTAAAAGGGGATTTTCGATCACAAAAGCCCTAACCGGTTGATGGCTCTGTGTGTCTGTGCGTGTCGTGGCAGGGCTGGGTTCTAAGGAAACTGCTCTTCAATTAAGCTGTGCACAATTGAGCCTGCATGGAGCGCCGCAGTGCATGTGTAGGCATGAAAGCATACCGGCTGTGCAAAAACAGAGGCAGCCTGGGAATCAGTCATTTCATCTCAGTGTGTGAGTAAGTAATGTAGGTCTATGTGCACACACACACACACTTCTGTTACAGACAGATACAGACTCGTGAGTTTGCTGTAACCCCTGCAACCACACACTGCTATGCAAGAACTGCTGTGCCAGATAGCAATACAAATAACAGTATAAATCATTTGAAACCGTTTTGGCAGTATGCTTCATTATGCTCCGAAAAACAATCTAAGAGATTTTATGAAATGGTGTATGCCTAACTATATGTTTTAATTAGTAGCAATAAACCATTATTTTAAATGTTTCTCTGGCTGACAGTTTTAAGTATAAGTATAAGTATAAGTATAAGTACTCTTTTGATCCCGTGAGGGAAATTTGGTCTTTCGCATTTATCCCAATCCGTGAATTAGTGAAACACACACAGCACACAGTGAGGTGAAGCACACACTAATCCCGGCGCAGTGAGCTGCCTGCATCAACAGCGGCGCTCGGGGAGCAGTGAGGGGTTAGGTGCCTTTCTCAAGGGCACTTCAGCCATGCCTACTGGTCGGGGTTCGAACCGGCAACTCTACGGTTACAGGTCCGAAGTGCTAACCAGTAGGCCACGGCTGCCCCAAGTTTTGGACAAGGGAATTAAGCAAAGCTGGCCAAGAATGGCCACCTGTGTGTTTCAGCGCGTAAATATGTTAACCCATTAAAAGCTTTGACTTGGTACTGCATAAGGACGCTAACAGTAGCATTCACTCCACTTGGAGTCCACCCAAAGTGGTGTCGTAATCCATGAATTTCTCATAAAAGGTGACCTTTTTTTACAAAGGACACCTCAATTTTGGAAAAGCATAAAACAAAACAGCATGTACCTTCTTATTCCACACCCAACAAATCGTTTTTGGCAAATCAAAAGGACTAATGACTCAGACAGGTGTGGTGGAGTCAGCAGCCAGGAGAGATGTGATGCATCCTGCCCAGTCGTCCTCCAGGAGGAAGATCAGGAGGGTGTACTTGCCCTCCTCGTTCTACTAAATGGACATCCTGCTCGCTTATGGCTTCAAAGTAGGTCTGACCTTTGACCTTGAGGCTGACCATTCCCACTCCCTAGTCGACCCCCACCTCTCCCAGCTGCCACCTCCTTGGCACCTGTCAGACCCTCCTAAACCACTACTTCACACTTACACACACACACACACACACACGGGAATGGCCAGCCAAGCCCACTCATCCACTCAAGCCCACTCAGCCAAGCCCACTATTGCCTCCATCAGAGGTGCTAAGTACTTCCCTCTGGGTACTTAGGTACTAGCCACTTGTGCTTCCTCTTGGAGCGCAGAGACAACACAACTGTCTGAGTTTATGGCCGTAATGGCTACTGCCATGGCTTCTACAGCAAAGAGGCCCGGTCATTAGCTGTCCGTCATTAAGTGCGCCGTTTATTTAGGAAACCAGAGGAAATGTAAGGGTGGGGGGCAAAATGTAAACAATGAGCAGAAAGCAAAATCCACTCACGTTTTAAACTGCCGCAGGAAAATCCCCACGTTCATGCTCCGTTTAGAGTCCAGGATTGTCACCTGCGAATTAGACAAACACACAGCGATCCGGATGAGTACGAGTTGATGACCTGTGGCCATTTCACTGTGATAAATCAAAATAAGTAATGTTGATCTGTGTTGATCAGTCTGTGCCCATCTGTTTAACACGGGTCACTCATGGTCGATGGGTTTTCAGACTAATGGGCCACAGATGACACAGCAGGAGCTTCCTCTTCCCCTCTCTCTTGTGTGTGTGTGTGTGTGTGTGTGTGTGTGTGTGTGTGTGTGTGACTGTTATGAGGGTTCATGTGAAAGCTCTCAGCTCCAGACTAATAAGCTCATTCCGAGGACAATCACAGCCATCACACACCTCCCTCACACTCACATGCCATATAAACACAAATTTTGTCCAGCAAACAGGAGCCTCCCTACTGAGGTGAAAAGACGGTCTCCTAAGGCAGAGTCTTATTTAGGGCATGTAAGAAAATGGGATTTCAATGACTTAACAAATACTGAACTTGATTAATGATTTCCAAGCTACTTTTTCCTCTTAGTTCACTATTTTGAGAAAAGCAAGTTCAAAAACTGTCTAACCACACAAACTACAATAGAACCACATCACAAGTCAGTTTTCACCCAAAGAAGACCATGAGAGATATTATGCCCACTAATGTGTAGAAATATGCTATTTCCGTATGAGAAGTTGTTTAGGATGGATTTATTTAGAATCACATAATTAAGGGTTTACTTGAGTTCAAATGTACCTCTAAACATCCCTGGTATCTGACCATTGTCCAGGTATCTGACCTCATACTAATGTATTGCTGGTGCGGGTAGAGCCCAGGACACTATTGCTGTCCCTCACCTTGTCGAGGCTGGTGTCCTGTGGCGATCGGCAGCGCAGCAGGCTCCGACGGAAGCTTCCGGAACGCTCGGTAGCGCGTGCCTCCTTCTGGCCGAACAGCTCGTCCAGCGAGCGCAGGTCCAGTGCGAAGTCCTCCTCGTCGCGCACGGCGGCCGGCCCGCTCCACACGCTCTGGCGGCCCTCCACGCGCTCCCGTGGGATCCGCTCCCAGTTGAGCTTCCGCATCCGCTGCCGACGCTTGCACTCCAGGCTGGAGAGCGCTGACATCGGCGAGGACGAGGAGAGCAGGGACGGGGAAGACGACAGAGGTGGAGGAGGTGGGGGCGGAGGAGGAGGAGGAGGTGGTGGAGGGGGAGGGGGAGGCCCCAGAGCCGATGGAGTACCAGGGGGCACTGAAATGGCGGACATGGCCGTCAGTGCTGACAGAGGGGGGCAGCAGCAGCAGCAGCAGCAGCAGCAGCAGCAGCAGTAGTGGTGGTGGTGGGGGTCACGGGGGCCCCAAGGGCCGGAGTTCCATGAAAGGGCCGAGACTCTTTGGGGGCCACGCACAGACTGATGTGCATAGAGGGGGGAGTCACACGGCCTGGAAAGGGAGAGAGGGATGAGGGTTCTGCTGGGAGCCCACTAAAACAGACCAAGTGATGGAGGTGATGAAAGGGGTAACACAAGATGAGAGGAGTTAGGCAGGGGGTCAGTAAAAACACCAACACAAACACAGGTGTCAGAGCCAACTGGTATGGTTCCACTTCTGCCCACACAATGTCTACTTCCAAGGTTTTCTGAAAGAAAAGAAAATGAGAAGAGTGGACTTTAAATTAGAGGATCAGTGACTGATAGTGATCAGACAGATGTCATGTTACATTGTTGTTGTGTTACATCAGTGGTTCTTAAACTTTTTCTGTCATTCGGCACTTTGGAATTTCCAAGCCCCACCTGACTCAATCAACCAGGCAAAATGGTAACGCTAAATATTTTTTAGCCTTTTGGTTTCATGTTCCATTTCTTGTCCACTGGATCAGATGTTATTTTAATTCATATGTCTGTCTGTTTATGACTCCTATGTTTGTGTGTGGCTATTGTTTTTTTTTAATCTATGATCTTCCTTGTGAGAACAGAAAGGCATTATTAAAGATAACACACAGAAAACACAAGAGTTCCTCCTGTTCACTGCCCACCATGTCTCCATTCCCTACTAGTGGGGTCGGCCCCACACTTTGAGAACCACTGTGTTACACACAACAACAGTTGCATACACATTTTTCACAAAAGAAGCCAACTTGCTGCAATGGTCATACCAGCATGCTACTATTTGAGTATGTGTGTGTTTTGTGTATGTGTGTGTGTTTTGTGTATGTATGTGTGTGTGTGTGTGTGTGTGTGTATGTGTTTTGTGTATGTATGTGTGTGTGTGTGTGTGTGTGTGTGTGTTCCTATGCAAATGCACCTGTCCTCAGATGTGTTTTTAAAAAGCAGTGAAGATCCTACACCTGGCAGCCTCTGTCCTCTAATCAAGCTAATGAGAGAGCTGTGTGTGTGTGTGTGTGTGTGTGTGTGTGTGTGTATGTGTGCAGCCTAGTCTGTGATTTGTTTGCCTTTCCCTCCACTCGTGCCACTGCTAGTTTGGGCTGAAGCCAGTCATTGCTCTCCACCTAAAGTGAAACTGTCACAAGTTCAAGGTAGCAGAGATTTACAACATGGGGGCTTTGCAAGAGTCCAGGACAGAACAAGATGAGTGTCTGCCATTACTCACCCTGCTACTTCATGAGTAAACCACATACACCACAATCTAGACAGCTTGTTCAGCGGACACTGAACTCTGCTTAAGGCCTTATTGAAATATCTTACACTGTAACATGGTAAATATTGCCTCTCCTTTCTAAATAATTCCTCTGACATTCTCTCAGTAGCCTGTTCTTTGAACCTTCCAGTCCTATTCAATTTAGGGTATGTATCAATGACTGTACAAATGTAATTCTCTAGACTTAAAGCAGTGTAAGTATGCCAAGCGTTTTCTCTTCCCTCTGATGTTAACAACGTCAATTGTAGAGTCTTTAGAGTTTGGAGTTTTGGCTGACCTGAAAAAATTGATGTTTCGTGAGGATAGGTGAGTTGCTGAGGCCAACTTACTGACGTGTGGCATTCCGGTTTAATATACTCTGCAAACATTTCCTCATTTAAATTCTTGTTTAATTTTCTGGATGAATTGATAGCTTGAAACATTGCCAGCGAATTGTAAAAGAGGCCATACAACTCGTGCCAAAATGTTCCATAAACTACCGCGGGAGGGCGCTTCCCCACGAGAACTGTTGCCTACATTTCGAGGATAAGGCATGACTTGCACATGAAAGTTTTTAAAAGTTTTAAGTTCTGTGACATTACCAAGAAGCAAATACAACTGTTGTAAATACAGTGTTTTTTCCCGAATGTCAGACTTTGCAGAGTGGCTGATATAGTTAAAGAACCAGGCTAATTGTTAATGTAAACAAACAGATCAAACAGCTGAAGTCGTGTTGATTAATCTTTCAATCTAAGACCAAGAAAGGAGATCGTTGACAAAAAAGTTTTCGGCTGTGCCCCTGATTTTAGCGTGCAGCCTAACAGCAAAACGTAGACTAGGATTCCACAATATATTTGGATTTCAAACATTATTTCATCGGAAAGCAAACAACACAGAGATCAGGCTATCCATCCATAACGTTAGAGATCTTGTTACTTTGAAGTTACAGTTTAACTTTACTGAGATCAAGTAGTCTAAATTAAAATCTTTTTTACATTTATTGTCGGCTAGATCTATTGCCTACAAACAAACGGAGGCTTCCCATTGGGCCAATGCAAGGGAAGATCAAATAAGCTTTCTTATCCATAAATCAAAACCCATTTAACCTAAAACGTGATGTTGTTCCAAGGTCATGTAGCCTAGGCTATGCACAAAAAGTGACTTAGGTCATCTTTATTTTCGTACTTATAAAGTCTCTAAAAAGTTATAAGAAGCCATACCGTTTGATATCTTTCAGGTGGGATAAAGACGTTTCCAAATACGTTTTCCTTCAGTTGAAAGCGTCCTGAAATTATTCCATATTTTTTAACTTCAATGTAAGTCCATCAGCTGGAGAGCTCTACTTTGCTCTCTCAGTAAATAGCTTGAGTGAAGTCCGCGTTGACTTTCCGTCCCATACTGACCGGGAGAAATCCCCAATTTGTCTGAAACTTCAAGAGCGCACTCGCAGAACGCGCCTGCGCATTGAAACCGGCTGCACCTCAGAGTAGCACAATCCCAGTTCACACACGCGTCGAGCCGGCCGCCAGACAGGTGTGTCACTTCACTAATCTCCACCAACGGTTGTCCCACTACGCTCCTAAAAGTCTTTTTAATCGTTCGATTTGTTAAATTAATTTTTACTAGTTAGTTAATTCTGAAGACTCTCATAACTTTACAGAAAAGAACTAAACGTGTCATCCCCATGATTCAGCTTCATCAGGGGTCGTCGTCCATCTTGCTGACATGCTTTCTCATAGCCTACTGTAAAAACATTGTCAAAAATGTGTAAAACGGTTGGGGCAGGGCGGAAATAGTTATAAAAGTACTGTAGGGAAGTTATATTCACTCAAAGAATAGAATGGGAGAGGTGGAAAGAACTTATAGGGCATCTGGGGGACAGATGCCATGTTGTTTTCTTATGTGTGTGTAAAATTTAAGTCTGGTAAACAATGTGACTGTGTGTGTGTGTGTGTGTGTGTGTGTGTGTGTGTGTGTGTGTGTGTGTGTGTGTGTGTGTGTGTCTTCGTCTGTGAGTATGTTGGGGGTGAGTATGTTTGGGGGCTAGCCGTGGCCTACTGGTTAGCACTTCGGACCTGTAACCGGAGGGTTGCCAGTTCGAACCCCGACCAGTAGGCACGGCTGAAGTGCCCTTGAGCAAGGCACCTACCCTCACTGCTCCCCGAGCGCCGCTGTTGATGCAGGCAGCTCACTGCACCGGGATTAGTGTGTGCTTCACCTTACTGTGTGTTCACTGTGTGCATTTCACTAATTCACGGATTGGGATAAATGCAGAGACCAAATTTCCCTCACGGGATCAAAAGAATATATATACTTATACTTACTTATACTTATGTCTGTTTGTGTAAGTTTACATGTGAATTGTGTACACATACATAAAGTGTAGCCTACACTTTAGTCTGTATTTATTGTGTGTGTCCGTCCATGTGTTCGAATGCATGTCTTGATGTGTGTGTGTGCATGCAAGTGTTTGTGTATGTGTGTGAGACAGACCGACAGAGAGAGAGAGAGAAAGAGAGAGTGTACTTTTCTGTGCCAGTGTCCTTGTGTGTTTCCATAAGCTAGCATCCCTTTCCCTGCTGTCGTCACCCCTGCAGACTGGTGTGTGATGTGCTGCCGGCTGCGGAGCGGTTTGATCAATCCAGGGGCCGGCCGGAGGCGGGAGGGGGAGAGGGGCGCGATGAGAGGAGCAGGCAACCAGACAGGAGATCAGGCTTGGGAACCTGCCCCAGACATCTCTCACAGCGCAGCACAGCACAGGGGGAACAGACATACATAGACAGACATACACACACACACACACACACACACACACACACACACACACACACACACACACACACACACATACATACACGTGCACACACAATCTCATACAGGCACACACTCACACTCATAGACACACATACCAACACACACAGACACACACACATTCTTTTATATTATTTAATTATTATTATTATTATGTTATATACTTTACTTTTTAGTATTGCTTTTTTATCTATGCTTTTATGTTCTATTACTCTTTGCTTTTGTTTATGTAAAGCACACTGAATGACCTCTGTGTATGAAATGCGCTATATAAATAAACTTGACTTGACACTCAAAAACATACTCACTATATACACACACACACACACACACACACACACACAGAGAATAAGGTGTGAAGAATTATGAGAGAATAATGAGAGTGATGAAAGGACAGGTTACTGTAAGGGAGGTGAGATGATGATGAGGTGACTGATCTTGTTGATCAATGAAGATATAGAACAGAGCGATGAAAGGGAAAGAGATGGTATGGAGTTGAAGAATGGATGTAATGATAAACCCCACACTTTGGCAACATTTTCACTCCTCTTGGGACTACACTGAGTACTAAACAGAAGTCCACATTTTAGAAAACTACTACTATAATCTGACACTAACCACAAACTAAACAACACAAAAAAGATTCTAAACACAGGGACATCACATGTCACATGACATCTTCTCAGAAGAGTGTCACATGACATCTTCTCAGACACTTCTCAGGAGGAGGAGGGCACACCAGGAAGGTTTTTTTCTCTGATATGTTTGTTTTAATCCTTTGGATTAGATAGCAACCAGACCTGGAATGATTAGCTACGCTGTAAACGGGATGAGATGGCTTGGAATTTGAAATCTATCAGTTGATTAGTGAGCATGCTCACGTGTCCACACCCACATTCACTGACAAGTGGTTTCCTGACAGGGTGAGAACAGGAAATATGATTCCTTCAAGTTTGAATTTGAATTTGCAACTGACTTTTTTGTGGTTGAATAAGTAAATTATTAAGAGGAGTATATTACAGCTTCTGCACCAACATTTTAGACAGAAAGGAAAGTGACTCTCAAAACAAGGTTCAATGTGTACTGTTTTTCAAGATGTGGTGCAAAATGCTTCTCTATAGTGACACATTGGTCAAGTCAGTTTCTACAGTAGTGACATGGCCAATTTTTAGTGGATAATTTAGCATACCCGCTGCAACTTGATAAGCCTCCTGTGCAGACTCCAGTCCGCTGAACCACTCAA
This sequence comes from Alosa alosa, assembly GCF_017589495.1. Lineage (NCBI taxonomy): Eukaryota > Metazoa > Chordata > Actinopteri > Clupeiformes > Clupeidae > Alosa > Alosa alosa. Next base: position 9,090,353 of record NC_063209.1, on the reverse strand, counting down.
CCAATTGCCAAAAACTACCGTTATGCACACCTGGATTTCTGCAATGATATGAACTACTGAAGTTTACTTCAGCCTCTCACACCCCCACAGTTGACCATAGGCCAAAGGTCAACATAATCAGTTTCCTGATCTGAGTAACCATCTTGAGTCCTGTTGTGGCATAGACCTTGGGAATATTTGTGGGGGGTGGCGCAGGGACACAGACACTCACTCTGACTCGCACATACACACACACACACACACAGACACTAGCGGAGGACGTGGTCT
>NC_063209.1:9082586-9085086 GCF_017589495.1 Alosa alosa | reverse complement strand
AATATGGATCCTTTCCCTTTTGCACAGTGGTGACACAGGGAGAGAGAGAAAGGGAGAGAGAGATGGAGAGATAGGGAGAAACAGAGACTGACAGAGAGGATACAAGGATCTGAAATTTGCGTTGAATGGCGCTCGTTGAATAAACTCAAGGGCCTCCTTCTAAGGAAACATCTCGAGGCCCTCCCCTGCACCAGGCACAAAGGAGCCCAGGACTGGAGTCTGTGGGGCTTCCCTGTTGTGGCCGAGGGCCCTGGAGGAGTCTGCCTGTGTGGTAAGAGTGATCACACACGGTTAATATTCAAAGGCCGGAGCCATCGCCTCGCCTCGTCGAATAGGAAGTCCTCCAAGGGAGGCCCCTGACAAAGCCCCCACATTCGTACCAAGGAGGATCAGCCTGATGAGCTTTGTTTTTGTCCGCAGAAGGAGAGGGGCGGAGGGCCAGGCTACGCTGATCATGTGAGGATTTACTCAGAACCCCCACTTCTTTCTTTCTTTCATTATTTCTCTCTTTCTTTCGCTCACTCCCTCTCTCTGTCTCTTTTCTCCCTTCCCTTTCTTTCTTTCTATCTTTATTTGTTTCTTTATGTTTCTTCGCTCTTTCTCTCTCTCTCTTTCTCTCCTTCTGTTTCATACAACCTCTTTTCTCCCTCTTTATTTTCTTCCTCTCTTTCTTTTCTTCTACTCACTCTCTTTTTCTTTCTTTCCTTTTCTCAAGGCAAGCACAGAACACACCACTCATCTCAGCGCAGCATATTCTCCCCTTCCACCCCGGACCAGAAGAGTCTTGTTCTCAGGTCCTTTCATCTCTCTCCAAATGATTCTCTCGCTTTTTACTTCTCATTTCCTGTTTGATGACAGGAGGAGTTTTACGCCCAAAGTGCTCAGTCATCCACTGCTGGTATTCTTCTCTTTCTGTCACTTTTTTTGGCCAAAAATAAAACCCAAACATCATTCTTTTTTGTTCCTCCCGACCTCTAATTATAAACGGGCTGTTCTTGGCTGTGGAGGATGATGGCTATAGACTGGGGACACAAATGTGTGAGCTAGAGTGAGAGGGGGATGAGGACAGAAGTGTGAGTCTACGTGATCTGTTACACGTAGCTTGAGTCCTGCGTAAGATTCACCTATTTGTCTCTCTCTTTCTCTATCTGTCCTCTTTCTCGAGGACAGAAGTGTGAGTCTACGTGATCTGTTACACGTAACGAGTCACACGTAAAGATTCACCTATTTGTCTCTCTCTTTCCTCTATCTCGCTCCTCTTTCTCTCTCCTCTCTCTCTCTCCTCTCTCTCTCTCTCTCTTTCTCTCCTTCTGTTTCATACAACCTCTTTTCTCCCTCTTTATTTTCTTCCTCTCTTTCTTTTCTTCTACTCACTCTCTTTTCTTTCTTTCCTTTTCTCAAGGCAAGCACAGAACACACCACTCATCTCAGCGCAGCATATTCTCCCCTCTCCTCCAATGTTGGCCACCCATGCCCAGTAGCGGTAGTCCCAGGCCTGGCCTCCTCATTCACAGACCTGGGCAGTGAGCAGCAGGGGTGCCCCTGGGCCCCACTCATTACCCCTAATCTGTTACATAACAAAGCAACCTGGCTCTCGCCTTGGCCGCGAAAAGATGTTGGTTAAACAGGGACGCCTCTGCCTCTCCTCCTCGCCTCACGGGGTGGGTACGATGACAATACTGCCCTGCACCCCCCCCCCACCACCACCACCACCACCACCACCACCAGCACCACTACCAGCATCCACCATCCACCATCAGCCCCCGCACCCCACAACCTCAGCACGAACCCAGAGCCGTGGGGCGGGGCGGGGTGGCGTTCGCGTGAGAGGGGAACGGAGGTCAGCGAGGGATGGCACAGCATCAGTGGTGTCCTCAAGAGTCTCCACACAGACGCCAAGAAAACAAAACGCGCGCAGTTTGCGCTTTGGGGGAAAAACAAAAAAACAACAAAAACAATCCATGAAACAAGTCTATCTCAGCCTTCCTCTCCCATCTCCATGCCTCTTTTCACAGCCGAAATGTTGACATTATAAGAGGAGGAAGTTGGAGTGCTGGCAGGGTGGGGTGGGGGGGTCGATTTGGAGAAGCATTCTGTCGCCCGAGTCAATAAAATCAATGACAACGCTGGGTGTGTGTTTAGAGTGCGGCGGGTTATTTCGCTTTTGTGAGCATATGTGCGCTCACTCCCTCACACACACAAAAGCAGCCCAGCAGCCCGCCTGGCGAACGCAGAGGACTAAAGAGTGTGTGTGTGTGTGTGTGTGTGTGTGTGTGTGTGTGTGTGTGTGTGTGTGTGTGTGTGTGTGTGAGAGAGAGAGAGAGAGTATGTGAGTGATTGAGTGAGTTGTGAGTGAGTGAGTTGTGTGTGTGTGTGTGTGTGTGTGTGAGAGAGAGAGAGTGTGTGTGAATGAGTGTGTGTGTGTGTGTATGAGAGAGAGCGAGAGAGAGAGAGAGTGTATGAGAGTGTGGGTGTTTTGTGGTGGTCGGAGTGTCTACTG
>NC_063209.1:8962586-9077586 GCF_017589495.1 Alosa alosa | reverse complement strand
CACTTGCTGTTGACGGTCTACTGTTGTTGTGGTCATAAAATGAGGAGCCATGTTCTGACATGATGCAGGCCCTCGTTTAACAGGTGTTCCACGGCTCCTCCCGTGTGCATACCGCAGGCCTCCTCTGATCCTCTGATGGGGTGGATTATGGGCTGAAATGTGCCCTTATTATCCAGAGCCACTGATATTAGGGTCAGCAGAGCATTGCTGCCTGCTTGCTGCGCATCAAACAGGGGGCCCAGCGGTCAGAGGCGGCATTGTGGGCCCAGTTTCTGTCAACAACACCCGACCCATGGGGGAAAAGAGACACACACACACTCTCTCATCGGGCCAAGAGTGTGTATGAGGTCGTCACTTGAGGCAGGGCATTGCTTGACCATGCATATATGTGTGTCCATATGCTGTGTGTGTGTGTGTGTGTGTGTGTGTGTGTGTGTGTGTGTGTGTGTGTGTGTGTAAGAGAGAGAGATGCACATTCAACAGGGTGGGTGTGTGTGTGTGTGTGTGTGTGTGGGGAGCAGTTGGCTGTGATCTCACACACACAAGGCATGGTTGATTACCCCCATATGATCTTGCCACAAAAAAGGCCATCGGCATGGAGCAGAAGCACCAGGCCTGCCAAAGAGGAGCACGGTACCTAGAGTCAGCAGGCCTCTCTTTATGCCAACTCTCCTCCTCAGACCTCAGTCTCCATCTCTAGAGTCAGCAGGCCTCTCTTTATGCCAACTCTCATCCTCAAACCTCAATCTCCATCTCTAAGTCACCGCCACTCTCATCAGAAACAAAAGTGCAATGTGGAGTCCTACAAAAGCTCTTTGGCGTTGCTTTCTGTGAGACTTGTGAGAACTTTCAACACCTCACGTCACGCTGACTTCAATAGCACACAAGCATGAGGTTGGGTGTGGGAGTTGCTGCACGGTTGGTTGCAATGTGCATGCAGCAAACAGCTACGATGGTAAAACCTGCTCCTACTCCTGTACTTAAATGACCACAGCCAAAGACCTTGACGGCTGGAGAAACCCTCAGCCTCCAGGAGGAACAGGAGGAGGAGGAGGTGGAAGAAAAGAAGGAGGAGAGCAGGGGGTAGAGAGACAGTCCTTCCACCTGTGGCGATAATCACACGTTAGTGTCGCCGATTTTTTAGTGCCTAAATTTTAAATCAGTCACCCCCGGGTGCTTTAGCTCATTGATATGAAATGACAGCGGCACACTGTAGCCACAAAAATCCACCAGCTCCAAAATAATATGCTTCAGGTGCATACTAAAAAAACCAGCACCTGAGGTGATAAACAGGAGAGTAGTTATTATGCTACAACTATGCTAAAGGCTAACATGCTAGTGGAATGTTTTCCTCACAGCTGAACATCCACTGCAGATTTGACACTAACCCCCCAAAAAAAAAATCCATCCGCAACAGCATTTTTACAAGCCTCTCTCTACAGCACTGTACTTTACTGTCTGTAAAAACATGTAATTATTTAAGCCCGTGCAGGCCCTGCAGAGTTGTAGGACGTAAGTCATTTCACAATCACTTTGCCTTGTAGTAGACAAAGAAACAAACAGCTTCTTGAATTGCATTAATCAGTAGTTGGGGTAGGGAGGGTGATGTAAAGTTGACCTAGTTAAAAAGCTTGGGACGGGACGGGCCTTGGTTGGTGCGGGCCAGAGGAATGTCTCCCTCCATCTGGATTTGATAATAAAGCACTCGGGTGTGCGATCTGTGGAAAGGCCCCCACGTGTCATCATCAAGACTGACGAAGATGTTTTATTTTTAGGGGGAAATGTGAGAACATGTCCGTCACATTATGTCTGCAGAACAGGGGAGAAGGAAGAGGAAGAGGAGGAGAAGGAGGAGGAGGAGGAAGAGGAGGAGGAGGAGGAACAGGAGGAGGAGGACAGATGGGGATTTACAAGGAAGGTTTTGAGTGCAACACCTTCATTTTGAGTTGTTGCTTGTAAGTGTTTTTCATAAGGCATGCACACACATACACAAAGACATATGCGCATGCACATGTACGCACACACACACATAATATACAGTACAAGCACACACACACTCTCACACTAACACATTAACATACATATGCACAAGCACACACAGGCATGCATGCAGGCAGGCACGCACGCACGCACGCACGCACGCACGACACACACACACACACACATGCACTAAACACTTGGTACATCACACACACAGCCCTGCCTGTTTTCCTGAGTTTCCAGGCCACTAAATCCATGTCCATTTTGACAGCCAAGACGCACGGCATCACTAGAACATGAAGAACACACCCAGAGCTCACTAACAGAACCAGCAGAATGTCTTTACTCCTAAAGTCTTTACTCCTACTCCTACCTGTTGTTTTCAATGTTTCCACTCACTTGGTGGGGCACAAACAGCGCTGATTCCCTTGCTGTTTAACTGCTCTACCTTACAGAGGAGACCAGGAGAGCAAGGGGTTGAGCAGGAGAAATGAGGAGGTTTTTCTGGCTGAGCTCTGACAGTTCTCTCTCTCTCTCTCTCTCTCTCTCTCTCTCTCTCTCTCTCCCCTTCATCTGATGTTAGCGGTGAGGTAATGCTAGTGGTTTTATCAACTGACAGAATCAGCAGATGGACCTCTCAGTGGAAACCTTTCAGTCAAGAGCAGACTGAGTGAGTAAGAGATAGAGAACGAGAGAGAGAGAGAGAGAGGGAGGAAATTTAGAATACTTTTCAGGGAGATGATTAACGAGAGGAAACCATGAAGTGAAATTCAGAGTGAGCAGGGAGAGTTTAAAAAAAAAAAGAATGTCTATCGTCTGTCAGTGTTCCAGACCCACTGTCTGCATGGCTGTAGTGCAAAGGGCAAAAGGTCACGACCTTTGGGGTGCCCTCCATCACCCCTGTTAAAGCCTCCATGACTCCCCAGGGGCAGCTGGGATCCTCCGGGCTGCTGGTCTGTCCTCTGGCCTCATCCGTTAGTGGAGTGGGGGAAAAGGCCAGGCGGTGGCCAACAGCAACGCTGGATGTTTGTCCAGTGCCCTTTATCACCGGCCACTTACAATAGGCTGATAATTACTCGCTTGGCATGTCTTAGAGATTTATCGATGCTGATGTTTTGTTTTTTCTAATTTCTTCTCTTTTTTTTTTTTTCTCTTTCAGAAAACAAGCCTCACACTCAAACACCCAAGGCCTTGTTTGGTTCTAGCACAGCAATCTCAAAAGCTTTTTAAAAGAAAAAAGAAAAGAAAATAAAGAATGTGCTAAGATTGTTTTTAATTGACTTATTCTGTTTGCTTGCCTGCCTCTGTGTCCCTGTAACAATAACAGTTATCACAGTAAGTGCTGGCAGGTCTGTGCCGGGCCCCCTGTGGGCTGCCAGTCGTCCTCGTCCAGGCCGTGGCACAGTGGGGACGTGCTGCTTGATCAGCTGCACGTTTCCGACAGAAAGTGACCGCTGGAGTGGGGACGTTCACACCGGCAGTGCTCTGACAAATTGTCCGGTGGGGGGAAAGCCTGCAGAGGAAAAACACTGTTCTTGACCCATCAGGGTGGACAGAGAGAGAAACTACAGAGAGAGGAACCCTTTCATCTCTGGGTAAATGAAAGCAACCCCCCTCCTCCTGAGTGTCTGTCCTCCATCTGAAAGTGAAAACACCAACTGATTTAAACACGTGAGAAGAGAAGTGCAAAAAAAAATCCCTGTGTTAATTTCTGAAGCTGTCGTTAAATGAGTGAGTGCCAGAAAACCCTGATTTTCCTGCCATTGTTCAGCGCTAGATAAGAGAGGAGGAGATATCGGAACAGGCACTGCCCAGCACACGCATGCAGCCCTTGCAAGCTATTTCTCCTGCATCATGGATGAGAAACACATGTGATGCTTAGGCACACTACACCTGCCCCCCCCCCCCCCAAAAAATTGTTCAAGTGCATAATTTCTTATACAAAATAGCATTTCAGTACAATATACGGAAAGATCAATTTCAGGATGGGGGTGAGTTGGTGACTACCACGTTTGCACCTGCATTGCCATAAGCAGGGTTTAACAGATCCGTGGCCCACAGAGTTTAAAACTTGAAAGTAAAGTAAAGTTTGTCACTAATGGTGATCAGTGAGATCCATGAGTACAGGCAGCACACACCCACCTGCCTCTCCAGCTGGGTCTGGGGCTGTAGTTTTACTGCTCCTACTGCGACCACAGATAATTCATTACATCCACCCACCACCACATCCACCCAACGCTGCAAAACTCCACACTTAATCACCTCTATACAACATCTCTCACTTGCATTAACACAAAAGCTTTGTTAATATGTAAATCTGATACATTTAAAGGAATTTTAATGTGATTAATCTTTTAAATACTGTCAATGGTTTCTGGGTTTGGAAATCACCTGTTGGGTGACAGGTGTCGTATTTAAAAATGGCTGGGTTTAAATATATTTTACTATATTATCTTATTTCTTAAGTAAACATGTTAAACTGTTAAGTAATGGTATTTCTATTGTCCATTAAGCATGTGATGTATGGTAGTCTGTGTCTACTTATATCAAGAGACTCCCAGTATGGAAAATCAAAGTGGGGAAGAAAGTCAATATGTCCTGCCCAAGACCACCTCTAAGGGGTTCTATGTTTGGGGGACTCTATTCAAAGACTCCAGTGAGCATGTGCAAAGGTTCTCCCCTTCTGCCACCTCCACAGCAGCTGTGCCCCCCAGAAACCGGGTGGGGCCCAGACTGAATCACCAGACCACCAGCTGTGTCCCCCAGGGCTACCCTCTCAGAGTTGCCCCCTGCTCAGGCTCTCCTGGCTGGGCCTGGGGCCACGTCACCTCAGCCTAGCAATCTCTGGTTCACACACCCAGAGCTATGTTTAGACCTCAGATTATCAAAGAGACACACATGCACAAAGGCACACATACATACACAGACACACACACACACACACAGAGGAGAAAGAAAAAATATACTCTCACCCCCAAACGTGCTGTCTGTGGTAACCAAGCCAGCCCCACATCCTGGCCCAAGATGTTTCCTGCGCTCAGAGGTAAATTATCTCAAACTGTAACAGAGTGGACAGCACAGCTCCACACAGCACGCACATGACCACTCAGAGCACTGGCCAGATGTGTGGTGGCTGCAGTAAGACCTGCAGACGGCACAGTGTTTGTTTTCATTGTGGATTGAGCTTCATTCCCTTATAGCCCAAAAAAGCCCACTGAGGTGATTTCTTAATAGTTTTCAAAAATGTGTTCAATATAGGTCTCCGGTGATTTTTGTCATCATACTGTAAACTCGCTTGCAAAATGCCATACACTCTGATTTTTCAAAGATAAAAATCAAATGAGAGTATGAAACTTCTTCTTGTCATCATAACTTCATTAAAGATATTTGTCAGCACGTACTGAAAATACAGTGCTGTCATAATGCATGTGTGCTTCATGATTGTCAACATAAATGCAGTATATACGCGTGGGATGGGTCATATAGTGTATGTGCATTTGTTAAACACATGTATGATCTGATAGTGAGTAAATGTTTTTTTCCTTTTAGATGACCATGCAGCATAGGAATGTGGGAGACTCCTGATAGAGGTGGTGGCTTTCTAGCCAATATTACATCTATAAGTAGTTTCCTGTCTAGAATCAGAATTAAGTTCCCTCGTGAGTGCTTCAACATGTTAGAGTAGTGAGGTATGAAATGTGAGATCCCCTGCAGACTGTGTGTGTGTGTGTGTGTGTGTGTGTTTATTTGGCTCTGTGTGCAAGCATGTGTGTGTGAGTGTATATGCATGCACGTGTGTGTGTGAGATGTCAAATCAAACACACACACACACACACACACACACACACACACACACACACAGACACAGACACACACACACACACACTGTAACACAAACACACTGTAACACACACACACACACACACACACACACTAACTCATACACAAGTGCATACTGTACACACGCCTTTCCTGCCACTTCCTTTCCAGTCACTTCCATGGTTGTCGCCGATCCGCCCTGTTTCCGGCCTATTTGGCCACACACACACACACACACACACACACACACACACACACACACACACACACACACACACACACACACACACACACACACACACACATCCACTTCTAAACAGATTTAAGCTCACACACCACAGCCTTGGTCTTGGCCAGTGACCATTTCCGCCTGAGGTTCACCATTTCATGGGTTACACCTGTGAATGTGCTCAACTTTAACCATCATTCAGTGAAGTGCACACACATACATATACACACAGGCACACACACACAAACACACTTGTGGCTCATAATTGCTACATTGTTACTGCAATCAGTGTCAAAATCATGTTCAGATGCAGTCATAAAGTTCGAGACAAACACACATACACACACACACACACACAGACACACACGTACACACACACAAGCACACACACACACACACACACACACACACAACATCACACACACAATTGGGATACTGATCATGCTAGTCCCATCTACTACACAATGTATTAGGTCAGCCTGACCCTGTTTCCATCAAGGACCCTGACACATAAACAGGATACCTGGTGAGGAAGAAAGGAGAGAGAGAGAGGAAGAGAGAGAATTAGAGAGGAGAGGGAAGAAAGGAGAGAGAGAGAGGAAGAGAGAGAATTAGAGAGGAGAGGGAAGAAAGAGCCAAACCCAGAGGTAAACTCAGCTCAGCCTCAGAGACTGAGCCACTGAGGGATTCAACATGGGGGCAAAACCAAAACAAACTCGAGGCAGATCGCCTTTCACACGGCCGAGCGAGGTCCAGGCTCTGGCCCAGCCACCGCTGCTGAGCTCATGGGGCTTCCCGGTCCGCTCGGTCCTCACTCAGCCTCGTCCACTCCTCGAGCCTCCCTTTCATCTCTTCCCATCTCGTCTCTCTTTCATGGGGGGGCTTCTCATTTCTCACGCATGGGATTTCTATCACGTGTCCGTGTATGTGAAACTCCAAGGCAATGAGGCCTGGCTCAGGGTTGAGGAGCGCCAGTGTTTGGCCACATCCTGAGCTGAACTCTCAGGTGAACAGCGCAGTACCTGGCGGCACCAGGGCGCAGGTGATATCTGTGGATATCAGAGGCGACGCACAGACTCACAATGCAAGATGCTAATGTGACCTTAACGCCGCACAAAGCACACCTGGAGAGGAGAAGCATGAGGTCAGAGTCACATGGCAGAAATGCTCTGATCACTGCACCAAACAATCTACTTATTTCCCTTTCTCTTACTCAATACTTTCCAAAAATGTCCTTTTTGTCCTTATCTATGTCTGTAAAACTTTAGCTACCAGCACCTTCCTCCTCACCATCATCATCACCACCACCACCACCTTCAACATTATCATCTTCATCACATACACCTACAATTCTTCAGTTCGCGTTGGCTCCTCATCATCTCTCGCTCACATCGCTGGCCGAACACACCTTCCTCTCACTTCTCGGCTGCGCGGGGTGGACCTCTCCTATTCACTCTGGCTCCCAGAGGAGGCTCGGCCCATTTGGCTGTGGTCTAACAGAGCGTGATTGTGCTTGTGTGCCGCTACAGAGCAGGCAGACAGGAACAGGGACGGGGACAGAGGCTGGGTCCATGGGGCAGGCAGGCCCCCTCAGTACTGAGCAGACAGCGCAGCGCTGCAGTGACCTGCTTTCTGCACACAATGTTCTACCCGGAGCCTCCTGGTTCACAAGGTGCACACAGAGGGAGAACACCCACACATACAAATACACGCATACACATGCACTATACACCCCTCACACATTATACTGTGCATACACAATAACATACTCAGGAGTATACTCATATTTGAATGTACACACGTTCGTTGTGTGACACACGTACATACTCATAGTTCAGTAGCCACTGTCTGTCTCAAGCATAGATTTGGTGACTGACTCAGTTGTTCGTACATGCAATTGTGCAAGCCTATACATTAAGCATCTCACTCACACTCTCTTTACGTCATGGTCTATATCTTCTGTCATACACACTGTCTCACACACACACTCACACACACACACACACACACACACACACAGACACACACAAGGTAGAGGCTGTTACGCAACCAGCACTCGGAGGGGAGGGGCGGTGGGCCCTGGGGCCTTCATCGTCGCCTCTTTCTTTTCTCTCTCCCTCTGAAAGACGAGCAGTGTTGGGTGACTTCTGCATGAGAAAGAGGGACAACACAACTCCCTTTCGCTCAAAGGTTGGACAAGGGTCATTTTGCAGCGCCAAGGCACCTGACTCTATCAATGCATTCACGCCATGTGGATCTTCATCTCCCTGTGTGTCTGTGTGCTTGTGTGTGCACGCGCAAGTGTGTTTGGGTGCATGTGTGTGTGTGCGTGTGGGTGTGTGTGTGTGTGTATGTGTGACAAAACAAAGAAGAAGCACAATTAAGGTGACTCTGGAACATCTCTGACATTATGAAATCTCTGTTCTGAGAAAGTTTTTTTTTTAAATTGCGTAACATAATCTGCTTTCTTCCTTTCTCTTTCTCTCTCTCTCTATCTCTCTCTCTCTCTCTTTGTGGAGCTTGTGAAGGTATTAGAGTCCATTCACAGAGAACATCGCTCGGCACCTCCAGGGATTAGTACAGGATTTAAGGGATGAATTATACTCACCTACGAAGACAATTATCAGATTAATCAGGTAGGGCATGTTGACTTAGAGCAATGGAGCCCATAACTTACAAGTTATGCAAAGAAAGAACTTGTGCACCATAACCGAAATGAAATAAATAAATAAGTGGATTAAGAGTTATGTGCAGGAGTCACCCTAATGGTCTGATCCTCTCCAAGTGGTCAAACCCCAAGCCAAAGCCACAGCTGCATCTATGCTGGGACATTATAAAACGGGGCCAAGGGACTTCAGGGTTTTTGAGCGGCGGTTGACGGAAAATGAAAACAATTTCCACTGAGGCCGCTGCAGCTTCTTCTTCTTCTTCTCCGACTTTCAGCTCAGACAGCTCAGCGGTGGCGTGGCAGACGAGGGTCCCAGGAGCCACGGAGGATCGTCCCGGCGGAGCTAAAGTGTGTGATCCAGCTGTAATCCCCTCAACCCCACCCCCTCCCCCCCTCCAGACGGCCTGGCTCAGTGCATCGGTCCTGGACGCCTGGTGGCGCTACAGGTGGATCTGAATGAAACTGGACAAAGCCAGGATGAGTGGAGTTTTCCAAGTAGATACAACAGCTCTCGAAGAATCAGCTCGAGAAGAACTTGCTCGGCCAGTGAGGTGGGATGTGGAGTGAGGTGAGGAGTCATCTTAGTGTAAGATCATGAAAGGGATTAAGCGAGCAACTTGCTTTTTGTTGTTTGGCCACTGTCTGAGTTCTTTGACTGAGTCAGACAAAAAAAGGCACAGCCACCACGACGATGGAAAACTACAGCATGACAACCATGTTTGTTCTCAGACAGGATGGGGGGATGACTGATTCCCTGGGGTCATGCTCGCTGGTGACTAGAGTGGGGTGTGTTTCTTCGGGGAAGGCCAAGAGGAGTCAGAGGTTTCTCTTGGAAATAAAAAGCGAGAGAAGATTTTGAGGGTGGAAGGGGCGGTGAGGGGCAGTTGATGGGTGGCTGAGAGTGTGGAGGGGGCGGTGAGGGGCAGTTGATGGGTGGCTGAGAGTGTGTCCATCACCTAAGGCACACCAGAGAGGGGGGGGGGGGGTGACAGCCTCTGTCAGGAGAGGTCGTCTGGCACCACCTCCCCAAACAGCGCTACACCCTTTGGAGAGAAAAGGCCGCAGGAGGGTCAGCTCCTAGAGCAGGACTCTGGCAGGACCTGAAAAAGGAGATTTACGGAATTGGGGGTGGGGGTGGGGTTCTTGGGGGTGTGGGGGGTCTGTGGACTGGTCTGGACGCCTCATCACTAACTGAAGCTTTCTCTGCAAGCCTGGACAAAGTGGGCAGACAAAAAGGACACTCTCAAAGACATTGGATTCAAAGGTGTGGAGGGTCGGGGGGCAGTCACTGACGTACAGTGTCTTTTACCACATCCAAAAACAATAACATGACCCTTGCCCCCCCTCCATGATTGATCAAATGGTTTATTGTGCACAAGTTGAGTTTAAAAGTGATGGCTTCAGTCCTCTTTAAAAGGCTTACTCACACAAAGTCACTGCTCCAAACTGGTTTGTCTGACCGACTAAACGGTGAGGAATTGATTTTGGGGAGGCTTTACTCGCACTCTTACTCCCACTCAGAACTCTGTCTCTGAGGGATATGTTGCTGACCAAGCATGACTCACACGTAGTGGCTTTCGTCAGTGTGGGTTATTTTGGCCAGCTCTCTCAAGCCTCATGTGTCCAAAAGTGCACACGCCACATAGCAGGTTTTGGATCTCCGCCCTCAACTCACACATACATTTCCTCAGTATCCAGTACATACAGTGTACAATTATTACATATGATAACTCAATCAATAGGCTTATATACCTTAAGAATAAAATGTAAAGCTATATAAATTATATATCCATAAAGCTACTTACGTATGAGGACGTGCTTGGCTGTTTTTGAAGGGCAGTAGGCCACTTAGCTGTGGTATGTGGCTTGGTTAAGGCTACAGCACATTTGTAACTGGTCCCGGCACAGACTGCTCTGGGGCTGAGTGAATCCCCAGGTTATTGTGTGAGATATTACAGCCCTCTCAGCAAGGGTGACATTCCTGCAGGGACCACGCAACAACTTCCCGCTACGGAGCGGTTAAAAGTCTCAGCACATCAAAATGAATGCCTCTAAAGATTTGAAGAGAGGCATTTAAAAAAAAAAAAAAATACTTGTGTGTTGCCCAGGCAAAACAAATCAGACCACAAAATGTGCAGCTATAAAATGTATGTGTGTACTCCCTCCTACACCTGACGGAAAACGCAGAGGGGGGATGGCCGGCAGACAGAAATCAAAGAGCCGCCACCTGATATTTAAGAGCTTGCAGCTGGATCCCTCTCCCGTGCAGCCACCTTTGCAGTTGTTTGCTCACAAACTATTTTTTTTCGACAACAAGATTTCTATGCCTGCAGGCTTCCATATGGGAAATGGGTTGGCTGGAATCATGTGTTTGCAAGTAGTTTTCTTGGTCAAAATATCTACACTATAGCAATTAGGAAAATTATTCAAAAATGCTTTTCTCAGCATTTCCACAGATTATTCTTTTTTGTAATGTTGTAAAGTCCAATGCATTTTCCATGAAAAAACTAGTGTAAGCTGCCTGGTGTAAAAGCCAAACATCAATGCTTAAAATAGAATAATTCATTAAATTATTGGAAGATGATTATGCAGGTCATTGGATATGAAGCAGTTGCCAATGGAATACTGAGAATAAACATAATCTTTATCACACATTACAGGTTATAAAATGATTTGGCTGGGCATTCATACACAAAGTCATGTTTTTTTAGGCAAGAGTGTGTTAAGAGGTTTAAAGGCAGTCTTCTCAGACAATCTACTTGGCTTGTGACTTGATAAGATGTTGAAGGACGAGCTTTGCTTTCCCATGTGAAATGAAAATGGGCAGGCGTTGTTGAAAGGCTGAAGGGTAAAATCCTTCATGATTTGTGTTGGGTGTTACTGCCCTGTGTGAGCACAGTGCCCTGTCTAAGGCAGGCCCTGCAGCATTCCATGACAGCATCAGAAAGACCCAGAAAAGAAGCAGGAGAGATAAAGCTGGGATGCACATCACATGATGCCCCTAATGGCTATGCTGTGTACTGCAAGTTAACATAATATACTGAGGATAATTAGAGCAGATTACAATGGTGACATTTTCTGACAACTACCCTAACTGCTATTAATGAGATTGTATCACGGGTTACAGTATACCGTGGTCTGTCTTAGGAACACTCAGTTATTGAGTATGTTATTGTCAATGAACATAAAAAGTAGAAAAGTAGAAAAACTATAACTAAGATTAACAATGAACATGCCAGTATGCAGTTAATGGCAATTGTAAGATGACCATGGAGAGAGCTGCAAGATGTCATTGGATAAAGTTAACTCATACAGACTTAATCCCTCAGTGACGTAGTCTTGTGTTCTGTTGTCCCCCATGGATTTCATCCAGAAATGAGGAGAACTGGACATTTTAGAGTCGCTCTTCACAGACATCAGTGCAGGAGAGTCTGGCTTAAGTTCCGCAGCAACACCCACACTCACACTGACACCCAACGACTACAGTCAGCCCCACAGACCCAGGATGCAAACAGACTAGCAAAACAGAGATTCTTAACTGCTTGTGGATCATAAGTCACTTGATTAGTGCAACAAAAAAAACTACACAGAGAAAGTTAGAGAAGCTTTGCCATTTTCATATTTATCTATGAACACAAAGATATGGTCCTGTAAGATTCCATCAATTGGCTAATTGTCCCTTGAACTGATGGAGTGGACCTTTGCCGCAGACCATCTTATGAGCCAGAACAATGAAGGCCCACGATTAATGTAGATAGTGGTAGCCGGCTACTGAAGGGACCTACTCAGGCTTGTAAATGATGTGACCGATTGTGTTACGCCGCAATGTATAGAAGGTCAACACTGTTTACGGTCCATCGGCCGTGCAAATGTCAGTGTGTTTCAATACATGACATCACCTATTGGGAATGGACGATTTAGAGCCAATGGTAATCAGTTTTCAGAATGTGCCTATCTGGCCTGAATAGGAAAACTGTTGACAGAGAACGATATAAAGGTATAGGGATATGGTTAGTTAGGCCAATTGAATAGGAAGGGCTTGGACAGAGTTTGAGAGAAGTAGAAAAAAGACAACAAAATCCAGCCAAGCCTCCCAGACACATTATTGAACTCACAAACACATTTATGGGACAAGCGGCTACCTCAAGAGCCAGGTCTTCCCCCATGAGTACAATGACTGGCTGGATAACAACAAGCTGGTCGTGTTGACAAACCACCACCTACAAAAAAAACCCTGAATGGAGCTCCTTGTAATTGCTGTAACTCAGACGTCCCCTGTTCAGAAGCAAGTGTGTTTCATTGGGCTTGACCCTTTTACATGCACGTGCTGCCCAAAATAGCCAGTTGTCTGTGAGAACAGAGAAGCGGGGAGTGGAAATATGCCACCGGGGTCCCCGTGGAGAGGTGTCCATCCTGGCCCTCCGAAAACTGAGGCTTGCACAAAGATAAAGGATGTCAGATGCAATCGCCACAGACACCCCCATGACATCACTCCCCCTGCTAGCTTTTCCCAAGACGACAGCCAAAGCCATGCAACGAGGGAAGTGGGGCAGGCACACACACTGGGCTAACACACAATGCAAGCTAGCGAGCACACACACACACACATACAAAACACACCCTGAACTGAGCAACCCATCAACTACACACATACAAATCCGTCCACTCAAACACACGGAAACAACGTGCCCTGTGCACACAAAACATGGGCTATAGGGACCATCTCTGCCAGCGATGTCAACCGGTTCCCATAGATTGGGGCAGCGCAGAGAAACAAGCAGTTGCACTATGGCCCCCTATTTTCAACAGCCAAAGGATAAATTAAGAGTTAATGAGACTTTCATCCCATCCAGGCCTTCAAGGACTCCTTTGACATGTCAATCTGCCAGAGAGGCTGGAAAGGGTGGTGCAGGGTGAATTGATTAGGTATGTTTGCCCTCCTTACCTTTCAGTTGAAATGAACTGAACTCTTCCAAGATAAAGAGAGGGAGAATGAGAGATGAGAGTGAGAGAGATGAGAGAGAGAAAGAGACATGAGAGAGAGAGAGAGAGGGGGGTATATAGGTCTATAATGGTATATAGGTCAACAGTATTTCACAAAAAGAAATTGAATAGCGTTGTAGTTCCATCAGATGAAATCGATTTTAGATTAAAGAATTTTAGAGGACAACATAGGTGATTGAGTGTGCATCCCTTAGTTAATTTGCTGTGTATCAGACCTACATGTACATCAATATCTAAGATTAGACAAAGATGCAAGATTACATTCAGATGTGTGCCGACATCTAAGATTAAGGTAAATCAGTGGTGATTGCATTTTATTTAAAACTTTTGGTTTATCTTTATCGCTATGTTCTGTTCAAGACTGCTCTCTGCTGGTAAAATGGTAAAATGCTGCAAATGTGCTGAAATCCATGTGATTCATAGATGCGTGCATGTGACTCAGTCCATCCCTATTCTTGGATTCAATATTTGATATGTGGTGAAATATCAGTTCAATTGAAATTAAATTATAATGCTACGTAAACCTTAAAATGCAGAAGCATGTTCCAGTGTCTGACCTATTTTTTGGTGGTGGCTGCTAAATTGGATTTCTCTTTTACAAATACACTGTAAACTCTGCAATGCCACATCGGTTAAGATTTCTTCACGCATATTTCATGGTTTAGTTTGACCCAGAGGTCAAGTCTGCCTATATCAAATGTACCGCAATGCCTCGCGCAGTGATATGTCCAGGCCGGGTATCAAAGGAGACCGTGGAACGACCTCGTTCTCCAAATCCGCTATTAATTGCGTTTCTCTGTACTGTAATATGTCAAAGTACTGAATTGACCACTTGTCTATATGCATAATTACTGGTGTAAAATTGCAGGGACGCAGTGGAAATAATTAAACAACATATCAAATGACTATCTTTATTTGACTGAGATTATGGGCACTACTTTTCTTTGGAGAGTGCATCCTTCAGATCCGCCATTTCAGGGGAGAACAGGCGCTTTGTTAGGTTTACAATAACGACAGAGCGCTAACTGCTAATATTGGTCGATTAACGTCTACCTTTAAATGACATACTTTCAGATTTAAGTGGATATATTTAGGTGTTGATGCTATTTCTGCATTTCATGCATGAATTTAGTTTTTAGACCAGCCGTTTTGAGACGGTATTATCTAAACGTTGTTGCTAGCTGAGCTAGTCGGACAGTGTTGTGACATTAAATCCCGTGGTAGCTAGCGCGTTTTGTTTAGCACCAAATTTATTTTGGGCTGAACAACGGTCTCGGACCTTTTAATATTTTCATTAGCTTACATTACGTAAACTACACAAGCAACACTGACGACCACCGTTCAAGAGTCCAAGACCGAAGGGGAGATGGCTAGCTCCGTGGGAAACGTGGCCGACAGCACAGGTAAACATTTTTCTAGCAATCTACTTAGCATTAATGTAGCTGAGCTACCTCGCAAGCTAGCTTGTTAACACACTGTGTGCTTGGTGTGCACATGTTATATTGCATTGTAGTCCCTTCTAGGCTTGATAGCACGTAACGCTAATGTTAATTTAGTGTCAGCACTATCTAATACTTGTGTCAGCGACACAAGGAAACGTTAGCTACAAACTAACGTTGGCTATTGACTTGCTGTTAGCTCGCTAGCCTTGATGTCCACCTAGTCCAAATCAGTCGGGCTCATCGGTAGCAGATAGCCAACTAAACGTTAGCCAACCATGGCCTCGAAGGTAACGTTAATGTTAGCTGTGGAATCCAAACGTTATTTGATAGCTAATTTGCCAAATTCACTGTTGTAGTCCATAATATTTGTTTATCCTGTCACAAGCGTACGTTACAACGATATACGCCTTTTTGTCATGTATTAACAAATAATTGTGTCTGTCCAATTATTCCCCAGTGTCGTCTCGCCATGTTTTCTGGCGCGTGCAGTGAAATATGTTCTTGAAAACGCTGACAGCCTTCCCGTTCCCTTCCAGATCTTTCTCTCTCGCATTCACTTCCCACCAATACCCACTGAACTTTCCTAATTTTGCCCGCATGCTATTAATTATGCTTTATCTTACCCCCACCCCACTCCCTTGAAATGTTATGGGTCATTCGCTGTCCCTTGAAAAGGATAGAGAGTGATCATTGTGTGTAAGTTTACGTAACGTTATGCAGGCATAACGTTACCATTTGTGTGTGTGTGTGTAAGCAAGCATTAATGGCCGATTTTGCACGTCTTCATGTTTCTTTTAACACACTGAAGTAGCAATAAAAATGTGGCACCATTCTGAGCTCACCCTCTCGAATGGTGGCATCCCTAGGCCCGTGCAGCAATTTGCTGCTTTTGAAAAAGAATTCGCTTTGAATTAAAATGCGTCTTGACGGAGACGCACACGAAACATCTTGCTGCCTCGCAACATTCTCATGTAGGCCTACACCATCCAGTTCATCAATACACCATCATCAGCATCCTCCATTTTCTTTAGGTTATGTGTTTTTTCTGTTTTATTGGTTTTGCTTGTTCATTTGATTGATTCACATACCATATTTTTGTTTTATTTCTCAACTATTATTTCCATTTCTTCTAACATTGTTGTTCTCCCTTCCCCACCCCTCCCTTCCCCCGCTGGGCCCCCCTCCTCCTCGGGTTGTGTTGGTGCTCCAGAACCAACCAAACGTATGCTTTCCTTCCAAGGGTTGGCGGAGCTGGCCCATCGCGAGTACCAGTCGGGGGACTTTGAGGCCGCCGAGCGCCACTGCATGCAGCTATGGCGGCAGGAACCTGACAACACCGGGGTGCTGCTGCTGCTTTCATCCATCCACTTCCAGTGCCGCCGGCTTGACAGGTGAGCTCCAGGGAATGGCATAGCAAGGGATAGGTCGATAGATAGGGTTCCCCTACAGGGGATGTCCCTGGGGTGCTCAATAGAGAGACGTGCTCTGTCTCAGTTGTGTATAATGAGAGTAAATTGTGTGTATTGATTATTGAGATCTCTTTTAGGCACCTGCATGTCAGCCGAGTTTCCATCCAATGTTTTCATGCAAATTTTGACCAGTCAAAAAGGAAATACAAATTTAGATTCACATATAGTCTAATGTTGAATATTAAATTGCCTTGTTGGTGGGGATGGATTTTCCCCCAGTTTGCATGTGGTAGAGCGTGACAAAGACTGTTAAACATTAATTCACCTTAAATTGATATTCCAGTGAAGTTGCCCGGACAACACTTAGTTTCGAACCCACAGCTATTCACCCCTCCTTTTCCATGTGGAGAGTGTCCATTTTTAATTGGCACAGCACAGCGGATGCACACTTGCACAGGCTGACTATTTCTCTTGCAGAATTTTCACGAGTGCTTGTAATATAACAAATGAGTTGGATAGAAAACCAGCAACTGTCTCTTGCTCTGCCCCAATGTATCACTCCTTTAGCTCTATGTGTGACTCCTTTACACTGGTGGTTGTTACACACATGCATACACTTACCAGGTGCTAGATCTTTTCTGACTGTGTAATGTGTGTTTTCTGAGGAGGAGTGCTGCTTGTTATGCGCTAGAGTCACCTGTGTAAACCAACGTCATGCCAGGCTGTAGTTGTGGGGTCTGGCATGTTTGTGTACAGGGCTGTGTCGGCCATCTGTGTTATTCTATTCTTGGAGGGCTAGGTAGAATTTCAGGTTTGGGACTGGGAGGATCATCTAAACGATGTTGTGTTGACATGTAATTAATGTGCTTATCTCTCAAAGTATGTGGCTTTGAACAAGAAACTGAGGAGTTTGTGATGGATCTGTGTACATCATGTACAGTCATTGTATAGTTGGAGACCCAGTTACATTTGATTCTGTTCTATGACCGTACAACTTGGGAAAGTTGATTTGAATATTGACATTCTGTGTGTGTGTGTGTGTTCCGAGTTGAGTTTGTCGAGGTGGATAATTTGAATGTGGTCATGTGTTTGCCCTGCCCATGGAATAAACATGCAGCATCCATCCAGCATTTCTACCCCAGGGTTTGGGCTGTTCTTAGCACAACATTTCAGCTAACTGAACATAAAGCAATGGAACAGACAGCGTTGCTTTAAGGCTACTGAAGTAAACTGACAGATAATAAAATAAAGCTGCGTTAACAACGTTAACATACGTGGCCTATGGTGGAAAATATAGCCTGCTCATGTCTGTCAAGGTTGAATAAAATTAAAATTTTTTTACAGGCAGATTACATTGCCATCAAATTGACATTAGGCTAGCATCTTATAGAACATGAACTGATGAAACAGATAGCATAGTGATTAAACCTACTGAAGCTTATTGACATACCATGGCAGAGGCTAATAAAATAAGCTGCAAGTATATGTTAGCTGACCTACCTCAGTGGAAAATACTCAACTACTGCCCTCCTTGTGATATCAGGAAATTAATCAGCAATTTTTCTTTTTTCAGGTATATTACCATCAAGGTGACATTATGGTAGCAGCCCATTTATTGCATGAACATAAAGTAATGAAACAACATTCATGTTTTGGGAGGAAGTTGAATGGTTTTTAAAAATGACATTTGACTGCCTTGACTAAGTTGGCTGTTGTGTCTGACTCAATCAACATGCAAATGGTTCCTTTGGAAAAGTTCCAAACCCCCAAATAGAAGCTAAAATAGTTATAGGAACTGCGGTTTAAGGAACTACAATTGGCCCCAGTTCCATGCAGTGCGAATGTGCTAAATGTAGTTTCTCTAAAGGTCCTAGGAACTGCAAAAAGACCCTCGGGGCGAACATGCCTATAAAGAGCCAATGAAGACTTTTAATCTCAACTTCAGAACCTGACCCCTTAACCTTTTTGATTTTGTAATCCTGTTAACTGTTGAGCCACTTTGGCAGAGTGACACACACTGTTCATGATGTAGGCTAATGGTGTAATAAGCTACATGAACTTATTCCATGTTTGTGGTGTGTATTTAGTGTTGTGTTGGTGAGGTGGAATACACATCACCTGTGCTTGGTAGGCTGAAATCGGAGTGTTATCACAACTCTACTTAGGCAGGCTGCTGACAGGGCACCCAGATAGACTACTACTTGTTGGAGTGGTTTGATAGTAAAGAGACGGCACAATTGAGGCCATTGGTTAAACAAACGTCCATATTTTTAAGTCCTTACTGCCCTTTCTCCTTTTGTTTTGTGTATGCATCCTCTGCAGGGCTTAAATTTCACTGCGGGATTACGGGTATTGCGCATAATTTGTTCAAGTCCCGCAACTCTAGCCATCATAATGCGAGAAATTCCCGCATACACTTTTACAGCCTGTCTGATGACGTTAATATGCTGGCGTGAATGGCGTGCTATTGACCGGACGGATCAACTACTGAGTTGAATTGGGGAGAGAGAGCAAATAGGCTACGCAACCATGGCAAACTTTTACATCTGGAAAGAGCTCCTTGGTAACTATCCTGCTAGCTCAGGTCATGTCAACACTTGATCCCAGAAAGATTGTCTTTGACTTGTTAGTTTTTTGAACATTTATTGTATCTAATGACATAGATTTGCATCCATATATCCTTATGCACTATGCACAACTTTTATTCACTAGCGACTAGCCTAAAACCGTCAGGCTGAAGGGAGGCTAATTACTGTATTTTCTTAAAGGCACTCAATTACACCTACTCATCACCAATGTGCACTCAATTAGACCTACACACCACATTAAAGATATGCCTAAGTGTTATAGGTTAAACATCAAAATGAAGCATTCAAATTACTAAATAGGTTTAGCTACTAGTAATTACCAGTAAAATGCTATACATTAACCCTTAGAACCCTAAGCTGTTTTTAGGGCATTTTCCCTACCTTTATTCATAAGGATTTATTCTGGTCATTGTAAGTGCCACACACACATATATTATATATTGTTTTTCAGTGTCTAGGCTATCCAGATCTGCCATCAGTTCATGTATTAGTACTGGCATTGATTTTATTTTGATTTTTAAAGAATTAAAATACAAAAAGTGTATTATAAAAATACTTATATTTTGACATGTATCTCACCACAGCAAGCTCATAGCTCTACATGCATTTCATTTGTGTGTAGGGCAGACTGTCCTGAATCTGGCAATATAGTTCCGGAGCAATGTAACAGAGAAGAAAGGGTGTGTTTTTTTGACGCACTTTGCGTCAATCGGGTTCTAAGGGTTAAAAAATACATTATAAACTAAATACACTATATGAATTTAAAAATATATGAAATAGAAACATATCACATAAGCCATCATTTTCAGTGTGTGTTTATGTGTGTGTGGAGAGAGTCAAGCAGAATCTAGGATGTCCACTGTTGGGAATGATCCCACTGCAGTATATATTACTGATGACGTCAGGGTGGTGGGGGCACTCTTTTTTTTTAAAAAAAAGTATCAAAGAAGTGTAAATCCCCCTATATGAATAACCTAAGGGGGGAATTCCCCCTCATTTTGAAAAATTAATTTTAAGCCCTGCTCTGTCTTGTAGTTACCTAGTTGTGCCTTTGCCTACTGTTTAAGGCCGGGAATCAGTAACTTGTAAATCGACTAGATCATCACAATACAGCAATCCTATCCACCATACTTAATGCATTTATAGAAAATCATTTATGATTTATTGCAGTATCTGTAACTGAAGACTAAGAATATGAATTTGATGTACAGCATGGTGCACAATGTTTTTACACTGTACATTTTTTGTCCTTGACAATTTCTTCTTCCCTGTAAAATGTTTTACTAAAAATATGGATATCCAGTGCTAGCAATAATGAATGCATTTATAAGCTGATACTGCCCCTACGACTGCTTATGGTTTATCTGATGCTTTTCTTTCTTTCTTTCTTTCTTTCTTTCTTTCTTTCTTTCTCACTCACTTTCTGCCCTCCCCTCTCTCTTTCTCTCTACTTACTTTTCTTTTCATCTCTTACCTCTCTTAAAATGTTTTCTTCCTCTGCCATTCATTTATGCTTTCCTTACCTTTGTCATACCCTCACTCTTACACTCTACTTCTCTGTCTATCATTCTGCTGCCTTTTCCATTTTCTCTTCACCTTTCCATATATCCTTCTATCTCTGTCTGTGAATGTGTCGCTCCCTTTCTCCTTCTCTCCATCTATCTCTGCCCACTTCTCTCTCTCTCTCTCTCTCTCTCTCTCTCTCTCTCTCTCTCTCTCTCTCTCTCTCTCTCTCTCTCTCTCTATCTCCCTCCCTCCCTCCTCTCTCTCTCTCTCTCTCTCTCTCTCTCTCTCTCTCTCTCTCTCTCTCTCTCTCTCTCTCTCTCTCTCTCTCTCTCTCTCTCTCTCTCTCTCTCTCTCTCTCTCTCTCTCTCCCTCCCTCTCCCTCTCCCTCTCCCCTCCCTCTCCCCCTCACGCCTCCTCTACAGGTCGGCCCACTTCAGCACCTTAGCCATCAAGCAGAACCCGATGCTGGCGGAGGCCTACTCCAACCTGGGCAACGTGTACAAGGAGCGCGGGCAGCTCCAGGAGGCAATCGAGCACTACCGGCACGCGCTGCGCCTCAAACCCGACTTCATCGATGGCTACATCAACCTGGCAGCCGCCCTGGTCGCCGCTGGAGACATGGAGGGGGCCGTGCAGGCCTACGTCTCTGCCTTGCAGTACAACCCTGTGAGTGTTTGCATTGAGATTTACATGTATGTATACTACACACACACACCCACCACTTAACACTCTCACAGCTCTCTGTGTCAACATAGCAGTGTAACACTATGGCTGATGTTGCTAAGAGAATATTTCTGGATACACACACGCGCACACAAATCCATAAATCCTTAATACAGGCAGATATAACGTAGACATTTATTCTCACATACATTGTCCTGGAATAGAAAAGGATCAACAATTATGGCTGCGTGTGTACAGACACACACTCAAACCAGTCTTCAATTAAGACACATGCTTGTCAGGTTTATTGCACGTAGATGTCGGCTGCGTTCAGTTTGTTTTTGACCGCTGTTTTTGTTTGTGTGTTTGTAGGACCTTTATTGTGTGCGCAGTGACCTTGGTAACCTGCTGAAGGCTCTTGGCCGTTTGGAGGAGGCTAAGGTATGTTTCATCGGGTCCATCCTGCTTGATGGCATCAAGCTTTCTCCGTTCATTTCCCTTTTTTATTTCTTTATTATTTCCCTTAGTTACTTTTTTTCTTTTTCTTTTTTTTAAAGACAGGATTTTTTTTCTACCAACTTCCCCTATCCTCCCACCTCCCTTTTTGAACCCCCACAGCCCTCCATCTGGAGTTTTTGTATTATTATTATTATTATTATTTATTTTTTTGGCAGGGGGCACTATCTCTTCCCCCCCGCCCCCCACCCCCCTGGCTCTGTTAGTAACTCCCCACCCCCTCTACACCCTGGTTCACTGCTTGACCAGATGAAGCCCCCTGACGTTTGCAACAGCGTCCAGAGCCAGGCCACCAGCCAGTGCCAATCTCAGAACAGAATCGTGTGAGAAACGGCCCAGTAAATCCTGGCTTGGAGATTCATGCAGATGAAGACTAGAATATTAGGGACTTTTTTATATCTTATTAAAGATAAACTTTTTTTTTTTTTTTTAAATCAATATTTTTTTTGAAGACGAGTAGTTTTGCACATTTTTTATTGATATTCTTTTTATAAATACCTTCCTCAATTTAAAAAAATATATATTTATATATACATGATAGGGTAGTGACATCTTCATGCTCTCATACCCATCCTTACCCCAACCCCCACCCTCAAAGCCTTGTGCTTTTACCCCATCCTGACCTCTATCAGGTCCTCTCCTCAGGAAGAAAGGCTGTACTCCTGCCGTTTAGGCTTCTATGCAGACCTCTCCTCTTACCAAAATTTCAGCTGGCTGCCAGCGATGCAGTGTTCTTTGGAGGGAATAAAGCTGGCTCGGTCTTTGCCGAACCAATGGACTGGCGGAGTTAGTGGTATTTGCTATGCACCAATAATAAGATGGCTTCCAACTTGCCCCCCTGTCTGCCATTCACCCGTACAATCCGCTCCGATTGGGAAGAAAGACCCATTCCACCAAAAAAATTTTTGAATGAAAAGCCTTACTCTCCTGATGACTTAGTGAATTTATGCTTCTCGCAGTTTTGAAATGAGAGAAGAATTGTCCCTCTTAGCTTGCTGTAGCGCCCATGAGCCACCCCTGTGTTGGGTCCACCTGCGGTGACATTGCGGACGGGGACGTGCTGCGAGGGGTCACAGTGCGTGCCCCTCGCCGTGGGGTTGGATGCCACCTTATTGGTTTGAGAGGGGGAGGGGGTCGTGGGGCGAGGCAGGAAGGGGAGCGGCCAGCGTCCACCCTCCGGCCCCACCCACCCCTCCCCCGCGCGCCCGCTCAGGTCACGTGGAGTTGCGCGCGCAGTGAGCTGCTTGCCTGACCCCCTCAGCCGTACACACACACACACAAGCGTTCTGTCACGCACTTGGGGAGGGTCACCCACTCGGTCAAATCGGTCTTCGACCCAGTGGATTGTCACAGCATAGTTTGATATAAATACCAGCCTATATCTTAAGAATCCTATGGCAGCGCAGCGTAGTTGGCTGTTTGTCGGTCTATCTGTGTGTCCGCACACAATGGTTGGTCATTTAACTGGCATTTGAGCACCTCAAAAACAAGTTTTGCCCTCCCCACTTCGGCTGTGCCAGGCAGGTAACTCCCACTATGCGCTCCACCGCAAGCGACAGATGCTGGGCTAGAAAGAGAGAACCCACCTGCGCGCCACAAGCATTGACCTCTTTATTTCAGAGCTGTGGAGGCTTCTAGAATACAAAGAACATAAACCCCTCCCACCCCCCAGGCTTCTCTCTTCTCCCATTGGCCAGGATTCAGGAAATGCAGGACAGGATAAAGAATCACAATGTATGTACAATTATGATTAGTTCTTTTTTAAGTATTGCTTTTGAAAGAAAAAGAGAAGGAACAATGAGGTAAAATTAACCTGCAGATAAGAGCTTGAAGAATGAATGGATTGATATTCCCCCCCTTTATGTCTTTTAACTATGCAATGATTTGGGAACATACCCAAAGCAATGTGATCAGGTCAAGGGGGAAGACCAAGCCAGTTGGCCTCCCTCATTTTCTTTCAATTGGAACAATAATTTTGAAAATAAATTATGTTATTTAAGTAAACATAGTCCAAAGCCTTTCTTCTCTCCTGCTCTAGTCCTTCCTTTGCGAACTTTTTCTCCCCCTTATCGCAGACATTTTAAATGTATTTGCATGAGTATAAGATATGGACTAAGCTTAGGATGGCTTATTTTCATTTCAAGTTGTATATTTTTTTTTATATATATATATATATATTTATTTTGGTGTGTGTGTGCGTGTGTGTTTTTTTTTTTTTTTTTGTACATCCATTTAAAAAAAGAAAAGAAAAAACACAAAAAAATGTTAATAAATTGTCAACTTTTACTAACGATCTTTTCTTCTTATTTTGTCTCTTTTGGTTTCCACGACTGATATTGTTATTTAGAAGGTTTCAGGTGTGGTGGCCTCTTCCTCCAGCTCAGGGGTGGTGCTCCGGAGCGTCAGTAGGCCACCAACAGCCCTCACCTCCCCCCACTGCAGCGGCTGCCCATGACACAGTCCCAAAATATGGTAACGGGTTTGTAACTGCCAGCAAAAAAAAGCAAGAACTAAAGAGAAAAAAGAACTAAAGAGAAAAGAACTTAAGAGGATAAAGAGAGAAGCGAGAAAAGAGTAGAACACGAAAAAAAAAATGGCTGACTTCTGCTGTCTTGTGGCTTACTTTGGAAGAAAGCATTTACTAATAACAAGGAGAAACAAGTAAATGGACAAATAAGTAACTTTGCAAAACAAAGTAACATCGGCCCTCTTGCTGAAGCTTGTTGAAGAGAACAATGTAACAAAAATAAGAAGGGAGAAAAAAAAACAAAAATTTAAAAATGGATTGGATGCAGTTTAGCTCCAAACGAGCTAAGCACAAAAAAAAGCAAAAGTAAGAATCCCTCTAACTCTCTTACTTGTTGATGATTTCCTCCTGTTGATCTGTTTTGCCTTGTTTGTTTGTTTGGTGTATGATTATGATTTGTATTTTTTCTTCTGGGCTGGTTGGAGCTGCTCCCGCCACCGCCGCTGCGTTGTGTGCCGAAGCAGAGGTGCAGCAGCACGCGCCGTGGGTCTGCAGTGCGCATGGGCCGCGCCGGCGACCCTCTGGTGCCACACAGAGGCGCGCGCACGCTCGCCAACCTCGCCCCCGTGAAGTCCCAGCGAGAACCCACCCCCTCACCCTCCTCCATCCAAACCCCCCTCCCCGACCCTCTGCACACTTCCACTCCACCCGGCCTGTCCGCAGCATGCCCCCCCTGGCCTGATAAAGCATCCTCCCCCCACCAGCTTGGCACCCTGAAAGGCCCACCCAGCTCTAGCCTAGATAACCAAGATCCAAATACACTTGGAGCCACACACACACACACACACATGTGCACATTTGTTAGTTAGCTCCTCATGGTGTGTGTGGGTTTATTTTTTGCACCCTGAGGCGAGTGGGGGTGTCGTGGAGTGTGCCAGTCTGGTTTTGGGGGCCAGGGAGTCATCTGGCCGACCAGTGTTGGGGGTATGTGGCGGGCCAAGTGAGCCGGTGTTGGCGCACGCGAGAGGGACACTCAGCCAGGTGACCGACGCAGCAGCAGGTCCAAGCGCGTGCGGCCGCGCCAGCGTTGCGCGCCAGCGTCATAGCAACGCCCTTTAACCCCTCCTACAGGCTGGGAGGGGACTGGGCTCACAGCGCTCGCTTTACAGGGACCTCCACCCATTCTCACCCCCCGCATTCAAGGTTTAGTACAAGAGCCCACATAAGAACGCTCCTAAAAACAGCCTTAATCAGAGATGAACTAGCATGCCAGTTTTGGCTTTGATAAGCTTTCTAATATCAGCTAAATTATACATTATAAATTTGCTGTAATGGCTCGAGTTGTGTTTCTCACACAACCTTGGCTGTTTTTGAGTTTTTAACCAGTGGGCACCCTCCTGTGTGTCTCACACACGCACGCACACACGTGTGTGTGCATTTGCTCTGTGCAGTGAGCAAGGGGGTCCTAACTGTGGAATGTGGGGGTGGGGCGTGTGTGATGGTCGGATCCGCGCAGCGCAGGGACACAAGCGTGCAGCTTTCGCGCGGCAGACAACACACTTGCGCAAGCTGGCCCACACTGCAGGCTCACCTTTTGCCTTAGCTGGGACGAACACTAACACTGTTCCTCTCTGCCCCCCTCCCCTTTTTTTCTTTATTTCTTTTGGTTTTATTCACTCTTATCTTTTTTTATTTTCATTTTATTTTTACTACTACCCCTCCTCCTCCCATCTTTCCTTCCCCTCCTCCTCTTGTCTCTTCTGTTCTATCGTTCTTCTCCTCCTCCTCCTCCTTCTCTCCTCCTGTCCCTGGCTCTGGTTGTTCTTTCTGAAGGCGTGCTATCTGAAGGCTATTGAGACCCAGCCCAACTTTGCCGTAGCTTGGAGTAACCTGGGCTGTGTGTTCAACGCCCAGGGAGAGATCTGGTTGGCTATACATCACTTTGAGAAGGTGAGAAGGCACAGACATTTTCATGATTAAGAATACTGGGCAGGTTTATCGGTTGTGTGACAGTGAACAATTATTGACCCAAATCTTATCACGTATGCCTATTGTTCACTTCAGAAATCGATGTTAAAAAAATATATTGTTTCCCCCTAGGCTGTAACTCTTGATCCTAACTTCTTGGATGCCTACATTAACTTGGGAAATGTCTTGAAAGAGGCTCGTATATTTGATAGGTAAGGTCTTTAATTTCCTGGTGCTGTCCAAAATACAGTAGATTAAGGTTTGGTGGTACAATGAACTGAATCCCTTTATGTGATGATGATGATGATGATGATTGTTATTATTATTATTATTATTATTATTATTAATACGGTTGTTAATATTATTAGTGCTGAACAACCTGGATTCTCCTTAACCCACCCTTCCTCTCTCTCATTTTCTTTCTTTCTTTCTTTCTTTCTTTCTTTCTCTCTCACTCTCACACATTCTCTCTCTCCAGAGCTGTTGCTGGCTACCTGCGGGCCCTCAGCCTGAGCCCCAACCATGCGGTGGTCCATGGCAACCTGGCATGTGTGTACTACGAGCAGGGTCTGATCGACCTGGCCATCGACACTTACCGCAGGGCCATCGAGCTGCAGCCACATTTCCCAGATGCCTACTGCAACCTGGCCAATGCTCTTAAAGAGAAGGGCAATGTAAGCATCGTCGTTGTTTGTTTGTGTGTGTTTGTTTGTCCATGACTGGGCCTAGCAGCAACTTTGTCATTTGGTACTGATCGGTATTGTTTTGTGGCCTTGCCAGATGCATAGACCTACCTTACCTAACTCTTACCTTAAACCTACCTAACTTTCTTTTTAGGACAGTTAAAGAGCTTAGGTCTTAACAAAACAGAGTGGTCCTTAGATGTTGGTTATAATGAAGTGTGTGTGTGTGTGTGTGTTCTGTAGGTGTCTGAAGCAGAGGAATGCTACAACACAGCCTTGCGCTTATGCCCAACCCACGCTGATTCCCTCAACAATCTGGCCAACATCAAGCGTGAGCAGGGCAACATTGAGGAGGCAGTGCAGCTCTACAGGAAGGCCCTGGAGGTGAGAGACCTGAAGGGGAAATAGGTCACCTGACTGCCAAATGGCGGCGCACTATGCAGGCCGGTCCTCTCTTTGGCAGATGTTAACCAATACTACTTTGAGGTTTTTGTTACATAAACAAAATGGCCTAGTTCTTTAGAAAATCCCTGGAGACAAACGATGAGCTTAGGAATAATTGATTTTATGATGAGCTTAGGCGGAAGAGTTTATCCTGCCTAACATAAGGGAACATGATTTGATACCATAAGTGGAGCTTGGTGACAGATTAGGGTCAAAACCCTGGCTCCAGTTTTTAGGTACAAGAGTAGTCATGAAAAGAGGTAGATGGAATCAGTATCAGTGGTAGTGACACACTGTGTGTGTGTGTGTGTTCAGGTGTTCCCAGAGTTTGCTGCAGCCCACTCCAACCTGGCCAGTGTGCTCCAGCAGCAGGGTAAGCTGCAGGAGGCACTGATGCACTACAAGGAGGCCATCAGGTAACCTTATCACATCATCATCATCATCATTTCAACACTGAGCACATCACCTCCTCCTGTGAAAGAAGATGCAATGTACCCTTCCACTGTCAAAATAACCTACGGACATATTTCTACCTCCTTGCAATCATCCTAATAGAGGTTGATTATTTCTGTGAACTCTTGACTTTTTTTAAAATGTGTGTGTATAACGGCATTCCGTCCCTTCTGATCCAGGATCAGCCCCACGTTTGCGGACGCCTACTCCAACATGGGCAACACCCTGAAGGAGATGCAGGACGTGCAGGGAGCGCTGCAGTGCTACACACGTGCCATCCAGATCAACCCCGCCTTCGCTGACGCACACAGCAACCTGGCCTCCATCCACAAGGTGACACACACATACGCGCATACTGTACGCATTCACATGCATACTGTACGCATTCACACACATACTGTACACATTCACACACATACTGTACGCATTCACACATGCGCATTCACACACATACACATTCACACATATATATACACACACACACACACACACATTCACACACACACATACTCACATGCACACACGCACACACACACACACACACACACACACACACACACACACAGTCAGGCCTGGTTGCTTTCATATCTGCCACACTCACTGTGTAGAGTTCCAGTTTCTGATATTTAGGGTTGAGTAAAGATGTGCTCTGAGTCTTTATGTTTGTTCATTGATCACTTTTCTAGTGTTTATATTTGCTTATTGATCACATTTCTAGTGTTTATATTTGTTTATTGATCACATTTCTCCCCGTTTGTGTGCAGGACTCTGGCAACATCCCAGAGGCCATTGCGTCGTACCGCACGGCGCTGAAGCTGAAACCTGACTTCCCTGATGCCTACTGCAACCTGGCCCACTGCCTGCAGGTCAGACCTGCTCACTGCTAATTGGATATGGCTCTTTGGCTGTTTCTTAGAGGTTTAGCTCTAGGTTTCAGCTACTAACTGAAAGCCAATTGATATCTCTTAAAATTGATGAGATAAGCATTCTGTGTTATTAATTGATAGTCATGAACATATTCCATTTTGAGGATTCAGATTTAGCATGGAATGGTCTGCTGTTGGCTAACTTCCCTCTCTGTCTCTCAGCACCATGATTCAATCTTGAAATTCTTGTTCTTGTCTTATTTTGTTACATTTCCTCTTCACTGTACTGGTAGAAAATAGCCAACCAGTTTATTTTCTCTTTTAAAATAATGGCCTCCATCATATAAAATGGCTGTAGCCTTGTGTTTTTTTCAAACTAACCTTTTCTGTGTGTGTGTACAGATTGTGTGTGACTGGACCGATTACGATGAGCGCATGAAGAAGCTGGTGAGCATCGTGGCGGACCAGCTGGACAAGAACCGGCTGCCCTCGGTGCACCCCCACCACAGCATGCTCTACCCACTATCGCACGGCTTCCGCAAGGCCATCGCAGAACGTCACGGCAACCTCTGCCTCGACAAGGTACACACACACACACACACTGCCTCAACTGCTCTGTTGGACTATGAAAATCATTTTCCTTAGTGAGTTAAACTCAAGCAGCTGAGGGGAAGAGATGGTGCCTGCCATATTGGGAAGATGGAATGAGACGCTCCAGTGTACCAGTGGTCATAGGATATCAGGAGATTGCCTTTCCATTTGGCAGATGGTGCTCTGAGGAAGTGTAGCACCTCGCCCCTCAGGTTGCATTTAGCGCTCGAGTTTATGCTGCTGGGGCGTCACATGTTCCCGAGGCTCCCCTGGCAGGCACCAGCAAGGCTAAGGTCACAGCTGAAATGTTAACGCATTTGGACACCAGTGTATGTGTTCTGTACTTCAAATCAATGTTGGTAAATGCAGATTACATCATGTCCCGTTCCCACTCCATCTCTCCTTTCCACTCAGTTCCTCTCTCTCTCCACTGACCTATCTATAAATTACAGGAACGTCTGTGTCTGTCTGTTTGTGTGTGTCACATATCTGTCGAACCATTCGTCCGATTGATTTCAAACTTGGCAGGTGTCTTGCTACGGGGACGAGTAAGTGCAGTGCCAAGTTTGACGTTGGTATAAGAAATGCAAAACACACTGTTAAATATATCGGTAAATGAAGCACACATTGGCTTTTGCCGCTCTAGCCGCTGGCCATTACCCCTCCCCTCTCGCACACTAGTCAACAAGTTATTCAACAGGCTAACCATATAGCCTTAACTCAAAGCTTTAGACTTTAGCTTTAGTCATTTTGATCAACTACAGACAACGAGTAGGCTACCAGATATTGTTTTTCAACAAGTATAGCCTTAACTCAAAATCTGTAAAAAATATCACATGCAGCCATGCTTAAACTCTGCTCACTGCACATTTATTATAATGTATTATATAATATAATATTCAGTATTCATTATTGAATGCTTAGGGAAAAGCATCATTCTAGCTGCCTTCCTTTTTTAAAGCAGGCCTACCTGCGGGCATGTATTTGGGCTACGGGGTTTCTAAAGGAATAGCATGTTTGAACGGGCACTGCAGTAGTTGATATAAAGGCAAAAGCCCAAATTTGTAAAAATTAAATAAGAAAAATACCTGTCTGGTGAGTGACTGTGATTCCCATGAACCCATGAACCATGGGTGGGTACACCCAAGTGTACCATGAACACTTTTCTGTCCAGCTCTCAGCCCTTCCTCTCTTGTCTCTCGGCGTCTTTGTAGATTAATGCTCTGCACAAGCCACCCTACGAGCACCCCAAGGACCTGAAGGCCAGCAACGGCCGCCTGAGACTGGGCTACGTCAGCTCTGACTTCGGCAACCACCCCACCTCTCACCTCATGCAGTCCATCCCCGGCATGCACAACCCTGAGAAGTTTGAGGTGAGGCCTGCTGTGCTGTTTGTGACTGGGGACTGTGTTCACTTATGTATCACAGTACAGCTCTATGAAACTGGTATTTTATTGCGCATAGTGACCAAACATGTACTACAAGTAGCGCAATGATTTTGTAGGTTTTGCACACGGGTAAAATAAAGTCTTGTGTATTGTGTGAATAACCCACAGTGTTATTTGGCTATTATTTGATTATTTGCATTGCTAACACTGCTTTTTTGAAGGTTCATTATCAAAGCACACCTGTGTGTTTTCTGGTGTTAACTGTGTGTTGTCTTGTTTGCAGGTCTTCTGCTATGCCCTGAGCCCTGATGACAGCACTAACTTCAGAGTCAAAGTTATGGCCGAGACCAACCACTTCACAGACCTCTCCCAGGTACACCTTTAGCACAAGCGTGCGCACGCACACACATATGTACAAATACACTGTCAATCTCACACATTGACAACTTGTTGTGGATGTGTAGTGTACGGTCACGCAAAACATAAAGATCGCCACGTCCGTGTCAGCTGTACACTCCCACAGTTTCGTTTGTCTCGCTCACACATTGCTTGCTCCTCAGGCAAATCTTCCTCTTGTTTCCCTTCAGATTCCATGCAATGGAAAAGCAGCTGACCGCATCCACCAGGATGGAATCCACATCCTCGTCAACATGAATGGCTACACCAAAGGAGCCCGTAACGAGCTCTTCGCCCTGCGCCCAGCTCCCATCCAGGTGTGTGTGTGTGTGTGTGTGTGTGTATTTGTGTGTGTCCTGCATAGTCACCTCTGACTGCCTTTTCGAGGCTTGAGAAATTGGTCCTCTGGAGTGCTCCTAGATTCCGGTGTTAACAGTGACTGACCCGTACATCACTCATAGCCCTTTGAAGAGTAGTTTTTTTTCTGTCATTCTAGAATTTGCAATAAATAAGAACATTGGAGTTCATAACAATTACTTTAGTTCATTAGCTGGGTTTCCAATCAGCTCAGTCACACATTCAATGCACATTCATAAAACTTTGGCTCAAGAATATATACATCTGCTTGCGATTCCATCCACTGAGTCTAATCCACTTCCCTCAAGCAAAGAAGATTAGATGCTGCTGGGAGCGTTCTCAGCACATATTTGTGCTGGTACGGAGTCAGAGCTTTAACCTTCCCCTTCCCTCCCATAGGCCATGTGGCTGGGCTACCCTGGCACCAGCGGCGCCCCCTTCATGGATTACATCGTCACAGACAAGGACACTTCTCCACTGGAGGTGGCTGAGCAGTACTCGGAGAAGCTGGCCTACATGCCCAACACCTTCTTCATCGGCGACCACGCCAACATGTTCCCACACCTCAAGGTAAGAATTCAGGTGCACAGACACACACACACACACACACATATGCACAGATATGCACTGCACACAGCAAAACATGCATACATTCAACGCATATATCTATACTTTCAGACATGTTTCTGATTAACCATAAGATGAAGATAAATGATGATGGTTGCACAAAGCTTTCGGTGGTTTTTAATTGAAAATCTTTCTTTTTTGTCAATGTAGAAAAAGGCTGTTATTGACTTCAAGTCCAATGGTCACATCTTCGACAACCGCATTGTGCTGAACGGCATTGATCTGAAGGCCTTCCTGGACAGTCTGCCTGATGTCAAAGTAGTCAAGGTTTGAGAAACAATCCTCTCTCAGTTCAACTTGAGCTTTCTCATCATGACTAGATAACTAGAACAAAGCTATGCATTACTATTACTATTGTGTATTGCTATTCTCCTTATTATCGTTTGACCAACATCTTAATTTGTTCCCTGTTAAATTTAAATATTATATTGTTTTGTATTTGTATGTCGCTTTGGACAAAAGCGTATCCATAACCATTACAAATAAGCCATACATTGTTGTGTAATATTTAACATTGAAAGCAAATATAAAGTGTGAAGGAAGTGGTTTTGTAATTAATGAACGGCTTCTTGAATTTTGATCAGTGGTAGTGGTGTTCTCAGAAGAATTTAGAAACTTTAATTGCAAACGGTATTTTCTCACCATAAATGTACTTATGGCCATCGTCCCAGCAGATGGAGTGTGATGGCCAGGAAACCACAGACAACAACGCTGCCATCTCTATGCCGGTCATCCCCATGAACACCGCAGCCGAGGCAATCATCAACATGATCAACCAGGGACAGATCCAAGTCACTATCAACGGCTTCACCGTCAGCAATGGCCTGGCCACTACACAGGTAACCCCCCTCACCACACACACGCACAAACACACACACACTTGTCTCTTTCTTCAGGGTGTAAAGCACACTAAGTAGTCTGCGGATCCTGCATCTGTGTGACCGTTCAGTGACATTTCAGGGGAGGGGGTGGACTTGAGAGGCTCTGTTAGTTGTTTGAGTTTGAGTGATGGTCATGAACTGTGGTCCTGCCCACTTTAACCCTACCATCCTCACCTTAATGTGGGGGCAAGTTCCTCTACTGGGGGCGAGGTGGCTGCCTCTCCAGGCCCCCCTTCACACGGCCCTGTTGCTCTTTGCAGGCCTCAGCAGTGGAGGAGATGGTGGTGAATGGCACTGTAGTGCTGCAGGTACAGCACTGTGAGGGCTTCTGGGGTTAAAGGGGCAGATGTGTTACATCAACTGGATGTGGATAAAAACACATTCGGCAAATTACGGCCCCATCTGACTGGTGGTGTGATGAACGTGTGTTTGGTCAAAGGGTGGCGTAATAGGCACAACAGGACACAAGACCCTGCACTGGGGTGGCACTAGTGAAATGGACATTGAATTGCTAGTTTTGTCCCTTTTGTAAAGCAAGCATTTGCTGATGTTCCCCTCTTGCTCCAGCCTTCATGCTAATTTCTCTGATTTTGGCTCTCTTCTGTTCAGATCAACAACAAGGCAGCCACTGGAGAGGAGGTGCCACGCACCATCACCGTGACGACACGCTCCCAGTACGGCCTTCCGGAAGACTCGATCGTCTACTGCAACTTCAACCAGCTCTACAAGATTGACCCACCGACCCTGCAGATGTGGGCCAATGTGAGTGTCCATTACTGATTTTTCTGTCATCAAATTTTTTTGTATCCACATTTGTTTTTGTTTTTGTAAATGCTTAATGTTGTATTGTCTTGTGCTTTCCTCCTATACTTTTTTTCTTGTCTCTTCCCTGTCGTCCCCTCTGCCCTGCTCTCCTCCGTAGATCCTGAAGCGCGTGCCCAACAGTGTCCTGTGGCTGCTGCGCTTCCCTGCGGTTGGCGAGCCCAACATCCAGCAGTACGCCCAGAACATGGGCCTGCCGGCCGCACGCATCATCTTCTCGCCCGTGGCACCCAAGGAGGAGCACGTCAGGCGTGGGCAGCTGGCCGACGTCTGCTTGGACACGCCCCTCTGCAACGGACACACCACCGGCATGGACGTGCTGTGGGCCGGCACCCCCATGGTCACCATGCCTGGTCAGTGACATCACTGTGGCAATAGAGATTGTTATGTAATAGACCTCTGAAGTTTGCCTACAAAAGGTTCCAAAGCTGCCATCTTTGGCCACATAAGGAGATCCGGATCTCCTCCTTATATGGACAAAGATGGCAGCTTTTGGTTCTTTTTAGGTAGGCGAAATTCAGAGGTCTATCTGTATTAAGCTGTGTATATGTTTCAGGGTTTCCATTACCTTGGCATTAGTGTTTTGATTGCTAATGTTTATAAGAAATAAGATCCGGGGGGGGGTGGTGTGTTGAAATATGCGTGAGCAGAGTAGAATAAGTGTATCCTCACAATGAGCTGTCGTCTTCATGTTTCAGGAGAGACTCTTGCGTCGCGCGTGGCTGCTTCCCAGCTCACCTGTCTGGGCTGCCTAGAGCTCATCGCTCAGAGTCGACAGGAGTACGAGGACGTGGCCGTAAAACTGGGCACAGACATGGAATAGTGAGTACCTCTAATTGTCTCAGTGTGTGGATGGTTGGATTTTCATATCCGTAATGTTCAGACTAGTAGGATGAAAGTGATTTATATGTTGTTGTTTGCTTTGGGTCATGACACTAGAAAAAGTCTGCACATCCAAGACATGACGACATTTTAAGCCAAAATGCTCTTTGTGGAGTTGGGTTTATTGCTTTCTTCCCCTGTTAAACCGCCCTCTCCCTCTCTCTCTCTCCCACCCCAGCCTGAAGAAGGTGCGTGGCCGCGTATGGAAGCAGCGAGCGTGCAGCCCGCTGTTCAACACCAAGCAGTACACCACAGACCTGGAGAAGCTCTACCTGCAGATGTGGGAGCACCACAGCATCGGGAACAAACCCGAGCACATGGTGACGTCGCAGCCCATCGAGGCGTCGGAGACCGCCTGAGCTAGCCCCACCACCAGCCCAGTCCCAGTCCCGTCCCCACCCCCCAGTGCTAAAGCGCTAATGCACCCCCCTGAAAAACCATGCGCTCAGACCTCCTCCCTTCTGCACCCCCCCCCCTCCCATCTTCCCAGGGACTCTATGGAGCCTGTAGGTGGAACTGAGACATACTCTCACACACACCACCACCTCTGAATGAAATCAGGTCCTTTAACATGCGCCACATCCCACACACCGATGAATCCCCTTTGCCCACCATAAGACAGTGAGGAGAGTTGAACCCCACATGCCTCATACCCTCCCGAAGCTAACGACACAATCAGTCTGGTAATGCTCCTTGTTGTGTGTGTGTGTGTATATGCGTGTGTGTGTGTGAGAGAGGGGTGTGTGTGTGGGGGATAGTGACATGGACCACCCAAGGCAAACGGAGGCAAATTTTGTTAGACAATTTTTTTTTTTGTTATTGTTTGTTTTCTGTCTCTTTTCTTTTTGAAAGAAGGGTCAGAGCAAAAGGGACTATTCTTCGCCTAAGACAGCTTATAATCAGTACAAGAACATTTTCAAATCAGCTTTAACTCTATAGTTTGCAGCTTTTTTTTTTTTCTGCAATCCCTCACTTTTTCAAGGTGAAGTGGAATGATTTATTTGTTTATTTGCTGTCTTGGGTGATTAGTTGGGGAGAAATGTACTTAGATGGAAAATTATATTTACCAAATGCCAAGTTCAGCAAGATATTTTGTTACTGTGGATTCGTGTGTCAATGTGAAATACAAAATGCCCCCAGTGTCCTACTGGGTCCTACAGCCAGGGGGCGCTGCGTGGGCCGGATTCTCTTAAGAGGAGTCGCAGTCAAGCACCGCATTTGAGAAAATAAGCATGAGTGGCCACCATAGCCTACTGCCCCAAATCACTATGAATCGTTGTCATTTTCACCAGGGGAAGGCCCAGGTAAGTATTTCTAAACAGTCTTGATTTTATATTCTGCTTTGTCATTGGTTATTTGTTTTGATTTTTTTTTTTTTTTTTTTTTTTTTTTTTTTAACATCATATTGGCCATTTTATTTATGATCGGATAATGGTGTGCTTCAAAGGCTCTTGCGTACTAGCGTGAAAACATGAACTCTGTCTCACTAAACGAGCGGCCAGTTTCGAGTCGTGTTGCCGCTGTTTTGCTTACGTGCTTCGTCCCGCCATGGTTTTCTTCAAATTGTATAGTAAGTGAATTGGATGGTAAGACCAGTTTAATCGCTCATCTCTCATCAGCTCAAAAATGTTCCAAGGTGTCTTGTTCTTGTCACTGAATTAACAGTGTTGTGCATTCAAAGAAAATTTGTGCGATTGCTCTGTGCTAATAAAATGTGTTGACATTTACCTTTGTTCTTCCGTTGTTTATGTAATTTGGTTTGTGTTTAAAATGCTGACTAAACATTTTGTCTGAGTTGTCAGTTAAAGTATGTCAGTGGACAAATATTCAGTACTCTTCTTGAAACCCTTTTTCCAACATGATTGGTTCTCCAATATGGCAGTCAGGTTATGTAAAGTGACAGGTAACCTTTAACACAACAAAATGTAGTAATAAATAGAATCAATCCACTTTACAGGGCCTGTCTCCAACAGATAGCTCGCTTTTGAGTAGCTCTCCACAAGTCAATAATATACTGTTTGTAAGGAAGAAAAAAAAGTCTCAACAAATGATGAGTGTATGGCCTGTCTGGTGGGAAGGTTGGAGAACCATAGAGCAAGCACCGCCAGCTTGGAAGGGGGAGGGGAGACCCATCTGCTTCTGCCTTGGCAGAGAGATGGAAACGGGGGAGGGGAGTCACAATCAGAGGCAGGCAGCTGAATTCATACACACGTCAGGATTTAACCTTTGCATACAAGTATTCAAGGATTTTTTATTTTTCCAATACATACAGATATTGTGGTGAAACATAGTGAAGTGGCATGGCAATGGCATGAAATGGTTACTTCAGAACAGTGAACCATAACACTTAATGATGTCATTTGTTTGTATTGCTGTGACGCACAGGCTGGCGTAAGATGCAAGACCAATCATAAGCTGGGTAGAAACTGGACAACAGTTTAGGAATGCGCAGCTGTAAGAAGGGGTCAGCTTACTGTGTGGTGATAAACTGTTTAACACAAGCATCAACATTTGTAGGCAAAGGTCCTAGATATGGCACTGAACAGATGGAATTTTAGTCATATACACACACACACACACAAAGCAATTGACATGCAAATCTCAGTGTCTGATCAAAGCACTGCTTAATTATCTTAACACCACTTTCATCCATTATACTATAGCATGCCACATGCTATCCAGGGTAAAGGGTTGGGGTTGGCGGGATGGCCCCCTCGGGAGTTCGAACCTGGGTTAGGGCAAGGGTGGGGAGGACAGCCCCAGGAATACGAAGCCAGATTTGGGTAAGGGGAAAAAATTGGGATGTGAACCATGATCTCTTTAGACACCCAAAGAGAATGAACCTTGACAAGTGACAATGACGGAGCAGACTTAATATGGGCACTTCATCAGGTACATAACACTGCATATTAGGGACAATCTCATATTTCTGAGGCTTCATTAGAATTCCTTCTGAGAAAAGTTTACTGGCTATGACGTTAGAGCCCTAACCCTTAGTTCTTGGATCTAGACTCTAGGGGGTGTGCAGTGAGCATTTTTTCTTATGTGACTTAAAGGTCACCTTCCTCGAAGTCAGAAGTTTGAAACAATGTAAAAGTAGGCAAATTAAATCATGTCCTGATATTCCCAGCTGTGGAGATTCGACAGTGGGATTCACAATGACATTTATTTAGTTGGTTCAGACTGTCGTGTAGGCCTACGCATTTATTACTTTTCGGATTCATGACACGGCACATGATTCTCATCTGGTTTTTATTTGGACTATCTAACCTTATTAGACATTCTCTGATCACCATTTTTGTTATCAACATAACTACAACACGTAACGCGACGGTGCTCTAAAAGCACAGTTTAAAAAAAAAAAATGTGTTTGTTATGTAACTGCGTTTGATTTAGGATTGAGCATATGTTGGCTTAGTGAGAGACTGAACATGCCCCTGATTGACGACATCAAGATATTTTAAAACTAAAGTATCGTTGGAGACGTGTGTTATAATCGTGGGCGTAATTTTAATAATACATTGTAATATAAGGCTAAGACAAAATAGATACAGTTGTTTCGATTTACAAAACAATACCCATTTCGATTATTTAAGATGAAGTTGATTATCTCGTGGACTTTTCTGCCGTTTCAGCTCTCCTCCGGAAATAGCGTCAGCCATGACCTTCCTTCTTCGGATCACGTCTGTCATGTCGACAGTACAGGCTAACATCCCTGGCATGTAAGGCTAGTTGTAGAAAATGTGCACTTCTACATAGATGGTGCTGTCATTAAGGTAAGAACAAGTATTTATGTGTGCAGAATTTCTAGGCATAGACCACTCTGTTCTATGAACTCCTGTCTGTGGAGTTAATCTTAGTCACAAAACCTTAGAGCTCATAACGGTACTTGCTAGTAGCCAGTCAGAAAGCTAGATTTGATAGCAGCTAGTACTTTGATTTTTGGTCAATGTACGTAACAATTGACTGTTTGATTGTAACGATGTTTCAATGACGTCGAATATGTAACAGTAAAACTGACTGGCAAGTTTGTCACATTTCAATTTCTCGTGAATGTCTTCTTTCATTGGATATCGGTGAGAGCACCTTTTTACCACATGGTGCTAATGAATTACTGAAGTTTGACCTCTCACCCATTTACACAGATGTTGGTAGTGCATAATTTGTGTACAGTACACTGAGAAAACTTCGTTATTAATAAATTATGCGTGTTAGGTCGAGGGTAAAAAAACCTTATTGAGCTCTCCCTTGCAACGTGTACATGGCCTCGGCACAAGCCTATTAATACTATTATGTTCGAGAAATTTCTCTGTTGATAAGAGTCGCTGTGGGTTTGAGCCAACAACTTGTTTTGCCAAACTGCCAGCCATAATAATATAATAAATTGTATTGTTTACAGGTTCATTTGTTGTGGTTGGAGGGAACATATGTATCCAGGTGAACATTTAACATTTCCCACACAAGTACCTCTGAATAAATGAACTCTGTCTGATTGGCAAGACAGCAATCTAATTAAACTAAAAACTTATGTTGTTTACATTGCAGGTGTCTGATGACACACTGTTTAATTTGGGAACAATGGTGAAATATTTCCACTGCGTTGGGCTTCTCAAGAACACATGGGACCAAGTCTGCCTGGCTTTCTGGCAGCGATACCCCAACCCCTACAGGTAAAGCTTCATGTGACAATCAGTAGGGAGAAAAGTAATACAATGAAAGACTAGAAAGCATAGAAATGCATGATCAAGTATCGCTAATCATGTTAATTGTATCTTGTATAAGTAATGTAATATATGTTTCTATAATATATCTCTACCTGTTTCCTGCTGCTACTCTAGCAATCATGTTTTGACGGAGGACATTGTTTTCCGCGAGGTGACTCCTGACAACCGGCTCATTTCCAGACGCCTGCTGACCAAAACAAACAGAGCCCCACGCTGGGCCGAGAAGTTCTTGCCCAAGCAAATGGCCCGCTTGGCGTACATTGTCGAGGACTCTATTATCGACCCAAAGAACCGGACCATGACCACAGTCACCTGGAACATTACTCACGCGCGCCTCATGGTGAGACTTAATGCGTTTGTTTGGCAGACAGCCTTATCCTCGGATTAACATTGACTGCTCCCTTTCTCCAGTGGCACTGGATATGTTATTGATGGCTTAAGGCACTGTGGTATTTTTGTAGTTGAGTTGAGGTGTTGAGGGATTTTTCTTTTGAAGAATCAGTCTTACGAATGTTTTGAAAGTCCAAAGTGTTGTGAAGACTTGTGAATTGAATGCTTCACTGCACTTGAAAAGTGGAGCGATCAATCTGTCATTGAGTCTAGCAGTCTTCTTATCAACAATTGATTGAGTATTAATGTCCTGGAATGACTTGGCTGTCTCTCAGTTTACAACCAGCCTCTCACTACATGCCCTTCTCTTTTTTGCTCTCTCTCACTCACTCACTCACTCACTCACTCACTCACTCACTCACTCTCTCTCTCTCTCTCTCTAGTCAGTTAAGGAGCACTGTGTTTATGCTGTAAATCCTGACAACAGCAACTGGACGGAGATAAAGCGTGAGGCATGGATCTCTTCGAGCCTCTACGGGCTTTCCAGAGCCATCCAGGTCAGTAGGGGAGAGGGAAGCGGACCTTAAGCCTAGAGGGGGGAAAATCACCACCGCTTGCGGAGCATGTCTTTTGCAGCATTACAGCAGTGGTTGGCTATGCACTGCAAATAGTCCTTGCTGAAAGACACACATGGGAGGCTGTCATAAATTGAGCCTCCTCAGCTGTTAGCGGTCACATGAATGTGTGTTGGCAGAGACACGTATGCCGCCACAGGGCAAGGTTTCAGATGGTCGCCATCTCTTGTGGTCCAAATGAAGGTTTTGAGGTAACATTTTTATATTTTATCTTTCTTAGGAATTTGGTGTTGCAAGATTCAAGACCAGTGTTACCAAAACCATGAAAGGGTTTGAATATGTTTTGGCTAGAATGCAAGGTATGTGCATTTTTAATCATCCCTCAATCGTGCTATGGGCTTGTGAAATTTGACAAAAAAAAGAGGCTGAACAAAATCGACACCCCCCTGTAAAACTGGCTGTATCTTGGAAAGTATTGATCTTACATAAAAGTAATTTTACAGTGTGTCTCCTGGATAACATAGGTACACCTGGTAATTTTGTCAGAATTTTTTGAGACCTAAGTGCGTGGGCTCTGGTTGAATTGACGTGGAATGACCCAGAATAATTGCTATGACGAATGAAGGCTCATGGGCTGTTCACACCAATAACGATAACTATTGATAACGGCAAAATTCACTCTAGCTAATATGAACAACCTCACGTCCACGCATAAACTATAACGGTAACGACATGTAGAACAATATATTTGGAAATCACTTTTAGAGCAATTTTGAAAACGATAATAAGCTGACAGCCAATCAGAATTCATAAAATGTTAGACATCACAACATGAGGAGAGACTTTATCATTGGTCGCTGATACCATTATAGCAACAGTTGTCTTTATAGTTCTCATTCCTGGTGTGAACAGCCCTTTTAGTGATAGCACTTGCTCAG
Source organism: Alosa alosa (assembly GCF_017589495.1). Taxonomy (NCBI): domain Eukaryota; kingdom Metazoa; phylum Chordata; class Actinopteri; order Clupeiformes; family Clupeidae; genus Alosa; species Alosa alosa. The sequence goes on along the minus strand of NC_063209.1, from coordinate 9,036,370 downwards.
TAAAGTCAAGAGACCACAAATGAGGGTGTATGTCTTAGTGAAGTAATTTGTTCTAATTTGGCCTCTTACATAATTTCAAGGAAATCCATGAAATAAGTTTCATGTTGGTAGTTCTCTCTCTCTCTCTCTTCCCCTCTTAGAAATGTGACTTATGTCAGTGTATAAAAAGATTGTCCGCGTAATGTTGGCAAGTGGGTAAGCTGCCAGCATCTATCCTTGTGATTGGTGATGAGACTTGTGTGTGCTTTCTCGATCATAGGCGAGACACCCTCCAAGACGCTGGCGGAGACGGCCACAGAGAAGGCCCGCGAGACGGCTCTGGCAGCAAAGGAAAAGGCCAAAGACCTGGCGTCGCAGGCCCAGAAGAAGCAATATGTGTGAATGGGTGGGATGTGGTGGTGCTCGTGCTCTCCCATGTGCTCTTTGGGATGCCACTCATGCTCCCCCCCCCCCCCCCCACTAGATCTTTTATTCTCTGTGTGTGTGACCCAGTCATCTCTACTTGACCTGAGTGTGTATCTCCACGTCAGCCTTATCCCGGGTCAAGACATGACGGATGCGGATGTACATCTTCCTCCATTTAGTGTCTTTTTTTGTTTGTTTTTTCTTATTCAGGAGTAGTTACTAATGGGTTGTTCTCATTAATCGAGGATGGATGGGTGGGTGGATCGATAGATGTAGGTCTTAATTTCTCCGTCGACTTTCCTTTGTATGTGACTCCACATACTTGACTCTATCTCAGCAGACAGTTATGCTGCCTTTATGTTTTTCTGTTGTCTCCTTGTCCACTCGGTGGATTCCGTTATCAGATGCTGTTTCTGTTTCACCATTTGTGTTCCTTACCCTGCTCCCCATCTTTATCTCTGTACCGCGTAGTTTCATTGCTTCAAATTGAAGTGATTTTTGTCAGATGATGGGTCCACGTTAATTGCAGTCTTGGCCTGGTTAGGCAAACTGGGCTTTCATTCAAAACAGAGGACAGGACCACCAAAACATAACCCACTGTGGTGGCCAACTCCACCTAATCAATGAAGCACTTACTTTAGTTTACCCATAACATCACTAGAGCTCAGGGTATTCCAGAATATAAAGCGGTCATCCTATGAATAGCAGTGAATACATTTAGGCCTTAAAAGGCGTTTCATGGACGTCTTTTGTCCTAGTCCTCAAGTGTGAATGAAGACTGGTTTGGGTTGTGTGCATTTCAGATGGACCGCACAGTTGGTATGTTCAAAACATGGGAGAATTGATTGCAATGGGCAGCAGTGTCTGTATACTATATATGCTTGAAAATGTACTGAAAGAAATGAATTGCATCATTCAAATCTACCAAAGTAGAGATGGTCTTGATTATTAATGATTATCTTGGTGAAATGCTACAAATGTTACAGGACTAGAAAGTGAATGACATGCTTGATGAGAATAAATATTTTCTATTGAACAGAGAAAAGTGTCTTTTCTTATTTTTTTTTTTTGTAGAAATTGACTTCAAACTGTATAATCTAAGTAGGGACCTACATGCTCATGAGATTCTAATTGTATTTACATGATCTAAAGCCCTATACAATTTAACACTTGCATTATGCAAACATTTAACACAGAGCCCTTTGCACTATACAAACATTATTGAGCAAATTTTGTTATATATATTTGTGTGTGTGTGTAACTGTAATTTTACGGAATATGGTCATTTGAGGGGCCGATAAATACACCTTTCTTACCCACTAATCAAATAGGCGAAGTACTGTGCAGTTCTGTACTCCGCGTTGGCACAACCCTGCAAAAATGCTAGTAAAGCACAACACATGACCACACAGTATCACCAAAAGACACCAGCTGGCTTTTATCATTAACGGCTATCTGGTGTTTGCAAAGTTTTTACATATGTTTGTAGGCAGACGGCTCACTAGTATTTGACCCAAAACTCCAATTCTCTAATGAGTTTACTCTTCTGCACTCCTGATATTTTCTCAGGACTGTTATAGAACAGGGCTGTAAATAATAAATTCCGATACAGTGTGACACAGTGCCGATCAAGGACACAAAATACAACCCTATTTCCAAAACAGTTGGGACACTGGGTAAAATGGAAATAAAAAAAATAAAAAATAATCCGCAAATCCCGTAAACTCATATTTAGTTGCAAAAAAGGTCATGGACAACATGTCATATGTTCAAATTAGACTATTTCATGAAAATGATACTCATTTTGAATTTGCCTGCAAAATATCTCAAAAAAGGTCGGGGGCAACAAAAGACTGGAAAAATTCTGTAATGCTACAGAAATCACAAGGAGCATTTTGCATTTTGCGACTAATTAGGTTAACTGGCACCATGATTGGGTATTTAAAGAGAATCTAAAGTCTCTCAGAAGTAAAGATGTGGAGGAATTCATCAATTTGTAAAAAACCTGTGTGGACAAGACCAATCAAAATGTGAAAATCTTTTTGAAAAGTAGAGGAGAGGGACAATCCGACTTGTTATTAGTGCATAGTTCAAAAGCCAGCATCCGTGATATGGAGGTGCTTGCCATGGCATGGGCAGCTTGCACAGCTGGAAAGGCAAAATTAATGTGGAATGATACAGGGCAACATATGCAGTCATCCAGACATCTTTTTCAGGGAAAACCATGAATATTTTAAGAAAACATTGCAAAACTTCATCCTGTGCATATTAACATACCAGTACAGCTCCATATTAGAAGAGTCCAGAGGCAGAAATGGCCTGTCTGCAGTTTAGACCCCATCGCATTGGGTGCATCAAGATGTATCAAACGAAAAACTGGATTACGTGGACCCTGGACTGTTTTTGACTAAATATAGGGTTTACGTGATTTACAAATCATAACATTGTTTTTATTTACATTGTACATGTCACAACTTTTGTTTGGAAACAGGGTTGTAGACCAACATGGCGTCACCATTTTTCAGCCCCTGTAGAGAGCTATCCAGTTCCTTTTCAATAGACATCACAGGGTTTTATTTATTCAAAGCTCCTAAAACAAATTGCAGTCACCTTTCACTTTTGTTAAGCACAAAATGCAAAACAACTGTGTGCTATGTAAACCAATCCAACATCTAGACATTATGGAAATAATTATGTCTGAATGGCTGGCTCAGATCATCTTGGCCATAAAAATAAACCCAAATTGTCATAACATGAAACCACACAAAAGATGATTAAATACATAAAATATTTATTTATACAAAAGTGTATACACTAGTATAAAAATGCTACATTGGAAAACAGGGAGTAGGAAAGGACAGAGATACAAAGGTGATGGTCTTCTTCCAGTGATACAGATACAGGCAATAAGGCTTCAGGTGGTCACAATCAAAAAGGCAAAGGTCCTTCACAAATACCTGTTAAGTCTGGTGAACACCACCACTGACACATGTTGCATAAGTCAGTTTACAGTGACAAGAGGGAGATTGGTTTGTCCAGGTCCTTACGTTTTCCTACTGATATGAACGTTTGTTTGCTTGTTGTTGAGATGCACCTTGTTGAGGTACCAGTTCATTGGGAAGAAGCTGTTAAGTCAGACTGCACATCCAGCTGTAGTGGTCACCAGCTGTTGTAGGAGCATGCAAGCACTACATCTACGTAAAGCTAACCTACTCTCCAGAGAAAAAGTGCGATCTATAACCTTTAAGGGTTCTAAGACTTGACCACATAACTCAAAGTTGCCACAAAGAAACTAGCCGCTCCAGGTGACACCTTCAAGATTTGTTATTATAGCTTAAGAGTTGTCCTATGTGGCCGAACCAAAAAACCCATGTCAAGCACCTTTTTTTTTTTTTAAACAAAAATGAAATAGCTTGGATCAGTAACACTTCTTTTCACTGCATTTTTGTGTTTCCTAAGGGCCTCAAAAGACCAGAGAGCCCCATGCACCATCACACCCACAATGGGTTAGAAACCACTCATTGTCTTTCTTCCTCGGTGGTAGCCCAGCACAAGTCATGATGAACCTGTCCCATCGCAAGGGCCAGAACATTTCCATCCTGCCACACAGCTCAGAAGGTGAGGCACTCAAAGAGTTCCTCTTCTGTGAAAGGCAGCGTCAAAGCTGTAACTCGTCACTGGTGTGCTGACGTAGCCACCCTTCATCAGCCCAAGTTAATCTCCTAGATGTATTTAACAGGTTACACGTATCTTCTATAAAATCAGAAAAGTCAAGAAGGGTGATAAGGGGCCGGTCAGGTCACAGCCTTGCTCTGCGTAAGAGTCTCTGACAGTGAGGAAGAGATTTTGTCCTTGTCATGAAATTATTCAACTAATTTCCATCAAAAATGTGCAAACATGATCTCTTGTATTAAAATCTGTAATATGTTGCCAAACACCCCTTAAAATGGACAAAACAAAAACCAAGTGCTTTGTGGATGTTTGTACAACAATGTCATCAAAAAAAAAAAAAAAATCAGAGCAAGACACATGGACAAAACCATAAATAGGTTCAACTCCAGGAAACAAGTGCAAGCTTTTCTGTGCAGACGGTTCCTGAAATTAAGCTTAGGAGCTGACATGTCAAATCAGAGAGTGTGTTTACAGAATGACAAGAGAAAAAAAGAAGACAGTTAGCCTCAAAAAATGCAATGCACGGGCTAGGTTTCAGTTTCTGAAGTGAGTTTGCAAAGGCTTGGCCAAAGCTACAGCACCACAAGTTCACAACACTTGCATCAGTTTTTTTTTCCTTCCTTCCTCTCCCTTAGATAATGCACTCTCTTGATCAGGATGTTTTTCTCTAAAATTAAAGTCCTTAACATGCTTTTCAACCCTCTAAAAATGTAGAATTCCATCTCAGACTAGAACATCACAGAGGTCTGTGTCACCGATGGACTGGGATTATAATAAAAAATAAAAAAAATATTGAAAAATAAAGAACATGATGTTTTTCTTCTTTCCAGGTCTTTTTTTTCAACTGATTTGGAATGTTTCCACTCTCCAGAGTGGGATGATCACACTCACTCACACACACACACACCTGTCAATCATAGCCATACGCGGTCAGGAGTTGAGTAACAGTGGTCCACCACTGTGTGCATGCAGCCATCTGACTCCAGTGTCCAGACCATGCTCTCCACATCGATCTCCACGTCCTCTGCAACAGAATATTAAAGAGTGGGGTCAACATTAATTTCCTATTTTTTCACTTTCTTATCCAGTTAAATATTCTATTTAGATATTTGTAGGACAAAAACATCAACCAGAAATACCACCAAAAGAACGACTCTATTGCATGCATTATTCCCAGCATCATACACCCCATAATATTCAATTCAAGAATGTTGCATCCTGTTTACATTGAGTAAGTAAGCTTGGATGTAATAAGGACGTAAAACACAAGGTTGAGAAGGATAGCTACTTTGACACACAGGAAGGTATTGGTTAGTATTACTCTGCAGTTCCGTAATTATACAGTGTTTCCTTTAAGCTTTCACAAGACCTATAAACTAGTTATTACCCTAGTTGCCAGCGTTTTGCTATGCCTATTGTGGTATGTGGAAAACGAATTGTGAAGGCCAAGGGCAGGGTAGCTTATTAACAGGGTAGATCATGATAAACATTTCATAATTTAATTGCCCCCAGTTGCTCTTTATCTTGTGACTTCAGATTGTGACTAAATTCTCTATCAGGAAGTTTTGCATGCAGACCAGGAAGTTTCTAACCCACGAGCAAAGCAAAAGCGTTTTTATTTTCCATTTTGCTTACATTCCCTTCATTAGAATTTACTGTGCAACAGTGCTGTTCGAGTAGGGAAAAAACAACCTTTAAACACTTGGGTTTGTCTGATAAGGCAGGTGGTGTCCTGGCCTCACCTCTGTCTGAGTCGGAGCGTTCAGAGGAGACAGCCGAGCCGAGGCTGTCATTGCGGATTCTTTCGGTGGCCATGGGCGCGCCGGCCTGCAGCTTCTCCAGACGCCCGCGCAGCTCCTGCTGCTGCCAGCGCAGACGGCCCTTCAGCAGCTCAGCCCGCTCCGCCTGCTCCTGCAGCTTCTGCACCGAAACCAGACACACGCACATGCCTCAGGAGACTTTTCCCCTATCTAGTACTATATTATTTCATCTGCACATTTGTAAAGCTCTCAGAACTGTCAACTGACATGAATTGAGCTTTACAAGCAAACTATAAATGAATAAATAAATAAACGTTGCCTTGTTCATGTTGGTTTATATTTAACTGCCATTTACTGTGAGTACTTCCTTATTTTTAGTGTATCAATATATATAGGACTGATTCACTGATTGAGTTCATTGTTATTTTGCAGTACTTTGAGACCCTGGAAGAGGGACGATTGTGAAACCCAGTACCCAGTACAAAGGCCCATTGTCTAAAAACGCAGCCACAACACAGGCAGAAAAAACAAACCTTGTTACTCAGCACTACAACACACTTTGCACAAACACAAACATGCACACAGCAAGTCCACTTCTGCATTTAAAATGCTGAATCCGCCTGTTTTCAACCTCAGATATCAAAGGTCACCTTTAGGGTGACAATAAATTGTAATGTCACACCATACATCAAGTGATCAAATGCAGTATGTAACTCACACTCCCACTGGGATTGAAGTACCATGTTGGCACAGACTGAATAGAAATAAGTATACTGCAACGTGCATGGACTTTACCTTGATATGGAGCTGTGCCCTTCTCAGTAGGTTAAGAGTGGTGTTTCTGGCTGAGTCTGAGGAGATAGGAACCTGCTGTTTTAGCTGCTCTAGGCAGTGTCTCAGTTGAGCTCTCCTGTACAACATAGAAAAAAGTGAATTTTAAAAACAGTCTTCTGAAAAAAGACTATGGCATGATCATAAATTACTGGCAATATACAATAATTTGTTTTGTTCTCACCTGTGTTTTTCCAATTCGTTGTGGACTGATCTGTACAGATAAGAGTATAGTTGGTGTAAATTAGTTACGGACACATAAGCACACGTGCAGTAGCCTAATAATTCATTTTGTTAAGAAAATGAAAATCCATGATATGTGGTGACAGGTCACAGACAATACTCTTATGTGTCAGAACAGGCACTCTTCTTTAAGGCCACGTAATCAACCTAAGTTAAAATTACATAACCTCACCTGCTGTTTCCAGCGCCGTTTTTCTTGTTCTTCTGCTTGCTTCTTTTATCGGACACCCCTTTGCTGTAGAACGGCAAGACCGAAGCATAGCCGTGTTCCGCCTCTGAACAACAAAGTAACCAACTTGTCATTCACTTTCTTCTTAATCAACTCGTTTATGGTAAAATATAGGGATTCAATAACTGAGCGGAATAAAACATTAAACGCAAAAACAACACACTGACGGCAGATTCCTATTTTCAAGTAAAACTACATAGCAAGGGAAAGATACTTACCCTGCGGATCGCTAACAATTTGACAGAGGCTCGCGGTTTTTTGGCGCAATGAACATCAATCCGCCGCTAGCTCGTAACTTACTCGCCTGCCACCTAATCTATTTCTTCCTATTCTGCTGTTAGAATTAATGAAATCTATGCAAACACGTCATATATTATAACGTTCATAGACAATATCTGTGACAATGTAATTTTCATTCATTAATAGAACATGTCTACAGAAGCGGAGTAGTTGCATTTTCAAATTTGCCGCTACTTCGCGCCTTTGTGTACAATGATGATCTCAAATGTAGGTCACTGAGTCAACCCTACAATTGGCAACAACCAACTAATTTTCAAAACATTTGAAGCTCCATACACGTTATACTTTCATTCAATCCACATCAGGTTACATGTGCGAATCGAAACACTTAAATATCACAAGACAACCTAGTTGTACGTGTAACTTATCGCTAGGCATTTCTGAACCTAGACGGCAATTCCAAGTCAGCAACCTTAGATGACGGATCGAAGCGTAAGTTTGACAGTACCTCGCTCTCTTCTCTCCAAATATTCAGCAGCTTGCAGAAGAACTTGAATATTGCATCCGTTCACTTCCATGGTGATGTGCAAAGTCTATTTTTAAAACTCGCTAGGAGCAATTGACCTGCTGGTGTATTTGTCCAGTTAAGAATTTGGCTGAGCTGGCTACGTAATGTGCGTCAGATTCGGCACGCCCCCACGCCGACCGCTCCCTTGTTTTGCTATGGTTTTGCTACGTCTGCTGTGGTAGCGGAGATCTGAGTCAGTCCATTCAATAGGGGGCGCTGTTAAGATTTCCTTTAAAACACAAAACTGTTTGTCACTGTGATTCAATGACCCTCCCCAAAGACATCTTGACCAAGTGTTTAAGGATATAGTAATACAATTCTCATTAACACTTTAACTGAAATCATCGTTTCTTGAAGTATTTTTCTTTAGGTTATTAGGGAAAAGCTATTACTTTTTAGGCCTGCTAATCCTGTAGCTCTGAGATTCATCTCTGTATCTCACACAATGGGCCACAGCTCCCATCCAGTCAGTGTGAAGTTGCTTGTCTGTCCTATGCCTCACATGAGTGAGTGTCACTCATCTCCAACTGAGAACAAAACTTGCCCAACAAGATTGAGCCTGTGAAGAGCGTAATGTACTTCCTTTCTTGCATCATCTCAGTTTTGGAGATGGAAACGTGTTCAATCTGAGGATACTGTTCAGAACCATCTGAATTGTTTACCATGGCATTGACTACCTAAAAGTAACTGTATTCTGAAGCAACTGTATGATCATCGGGTGCTTACACAGCAGGGGATACAATCAGTAAAGAGACACCTATAATATATTTGGAGGCTACACTAGACACCTTCGGTGTCACAGCATGTAACTAAGAACAGATTAGGGAGGTCAAGTGCAATACACTCTGGTTGCCTGTCATTTAAAACAGAAACAGATATACCCTTTAAGTTTATGGCATGTGGAACATTCTAGCAGAAATATATCTAGCAGCAGAAATATATATTATCTGTTCTGGAATTGTTACAATGAATTAACTTGTATAAACCAATAAAGTCCTAAACTGACTAGATGATTGATTTCTGTTTTTGTATATGCCATGTAAAGGTATATGCCATTCCATTCATCAGATGGGTTTTTTTCTTAATGAAAATCACTTTTGAGAATTACAAATCCTGAAAAAATGTACTGTCCTCAATCCAATTTGATCTAACACCATTAATGACCCATTTAAATTGGGATCACTAACAGCAATATTATATATAACATGGGATACACCAATTTTACAAATAAATGGTAGTTTACAACTGTCCCCATGTTTTCATCATGTACAGTCACATTTACATAAAACGGCACATTAAGAGTGTCCAATACATCTTTCAAAGGAAGTGAATTCGTTTGACAAAGGTGACACTTACACTTATTCATTGAGTTCTGATTGATTTCTGTCATTGAATTGTATGATTTAAAACAGCTTTATTTTTGGAGGATAAGCTAGAGTCAGGCCCTGGCACACTAAAATGTCCCAGAAAAGAAAAACAAAATTGTAAAACAAAAAATCCTGCATACATTGAAACTGTTTTTTCGGTAGCCTTTTTACAGGCAGAGCAATGGCAGTTAAAATACCTGACTGTCAGGCCATCATATTAGGCCCTGTCAAAGCCATATGAGATAAGGCCTGATAACTGCAACACTGCATGACAATATCACATTTATTGCATGCAATTTGCATTTAATGTATAACATATACTCAAAAAATACAAAACAAGTTTCCCTAAATATCTAAGAAAATCCATTAAGTCAATTCAGTCACATGAAACATGATTCTTTGAGAAAATATTTATGAATACATTTTAACTGTGTATGTAGGTTAGGCCTTACTTTTTTATGGTTAAATGCTAAATTTTAGATAGGCGCTTCTCATAGTTTCACATGTCCTCCATATTACTCAATGTTCAGATTTAAAAAATGTGCATTTCTGGTAGAATGTCCCACATCAGAAGGCCTAATAACACACAGAAAGAGGGCTGCCATCACTCAAAGGACTGATCATGGAGTAAGGACATCCAGGGCTACATTAATAGCTCACAATTAAACTTTTGATTTTAAATTACCATTCATGAGGTCTGTGTTGAGATGCAGTTTAAGCAACTCAACTTAAAAATGGTCACTACACCATCATAACACCCTGTATCTTCACCAATACACACTTCAGGAGGACAGGTTCAAGTTCAAATCTAATACCATGTAGCTTACTACTGTTGCAAGTGATATAATCTTTCAAAGCGGGATAAAGTAATTGACCTTTATTTACTCATTGTTCAATAGTTTTGTCCTAGCAGTGGAAAAACACTGGGCAGTGCTTGTACTGATAAAACAGTAGGCTAATCATGTCGGCTAAATGATCAATGCCTCTTGCAAGTGTTAAGTGTTCTCCCTGCAGCTAGCTTACAGTGGAACATATAACAAAATGGACTGGGAATTAACTGACGGGGGAAATTAAATGTCAAGTCCTAATTTCTACTAACCAAAAAAATCACATTCATTTAAAAAAGAACATTCACATGCAATATGGTAGTGTAACAAAAAAATAGTTTGCTTACACTAATGCCATACAGTTTTACTTTTCCATTCTGGAAAATGAAAAATCCATGTTATAGCACAGCATTTCCATTGGTTTGAGTACAGACTCTTTGTGTTGTTTCAGTAGGGTATTGTCCTGATGCCTCAACCAGCTGTGCCATCTGGGGTACAAAAGTAATGAATTCTACTGCAGAACATTAAAATATCCTGCTAAATATAAGCCAATAAAGAACACCAAATAACCTTAAATATGACTACATTTATGGTAGTTTTTAGCCTTCAATTTCTTGGAAAGACTGCACAGATCTCAACAGCAACCACATTTTATGTGCTTTTGGTGCTAAAGGTGGCTCTGCTAGTTACAAGATCCAAAGGTTTATATGTATTTTCAACCTGTGACTGTGAATGTTTAAACAATGTTTTGAAGAACAAGATGACAAAGTTCAACTGTACATGTGGAATAAGTCAAAGACTGTATTACCCATTTTTGTGATTTAAACATATATTTCACCATATGCAATTTGCATTTGCAATGTGGATATCTGAGTATTAATAAAAAGACTCACATTCTCTTCAGTAACCATTTGTCTGTAACTCATGTTGCACTATAGATAGCTCATAACAATATTCAATCCAAGATATGAAATAGTTCATTGGATATACAACCCACTGCACTGAACTCACTCTACCTGGTGGCTGATTAATGTCTAGATCACAATTAACACAGCTTCTAACAGTACAGAAAGACATTAAATCACAGGTTTATAATAATCATCCATACAAATTGATCATCACTTTCAAACTATTTAATGTATCTTTCACTCATGCCACTCGGGAAAAGGAAAGACATCCGACCACATGTTTCACACAGGTGTAGTGTAGTCAGGACCCAGGCAGTGGCGAGAGACGGGTTACCAAGCCACATCAGCGCGCACACCTGGGTTCAGTTCCCACCAGCTCATCTCAGTTCAAGGGAAGAGCCCTATGGAGATCGTGTTGGAGAGAAGGGAGGGCAGGAATAGAATCACAATCAGACAGTGGCTGAGCATGTAAGAAAATCACATCCCATTTTTACTTCTGTTTTATTCCCGTTTTTCACACACAGTTAGTCTGCTGTGGCATTAACTGCAGGAGGTCCGTTGACTGACAAGCTAACGCAACTGATTGTAATTTTGCCTATAGGAAGAATTAAAGAGTCTTGTTCAGACAACTGGCAGTCAAAGGAAGCTACATACAAGTTATCTTTATTTAGAAATAAGATGCATTACATGCAGATCATTTACCTACCTGTGCATTGAGGTTCTGCAGCTCTGTTCTGCTAGTTCTGCTCCCTCGTCAGTTTTTGAGAGCCAGGCCGGTTCCAGGTTTCTGCAGGCTGATCTCATCCCACAGGACTTAAAAGCAAGAACTTGTTAAAGTCCGGCTGTTTAGGCCACTCTGAAGAGGAGAGAAGAGAGAAACAATGGTGTGCTTAAATGTCACCCAAACAAATACGTTGCTCTCAAACCAACTGGAAAACTCAAACATTTCCAGTCAGTTTCACTAAACTTCCAAGCAAAAAAAAAAAAAAAAATAAAAAAAATGAATCAAGAAAATAATATAAAAGGCTACATACAGAAAACTCTTCTTTTCAGGCACAATGCAATTGGGAGATGTAGTGATATCTAGACCTGGAGGTTAGATGGGTATATACATCGATTTTGTAAGTCGAGGGGAGAGCAGATGCATGATGAGCCTCGTCCAGCACCGCACTACCAAGTGTCCACTAAGAAAAACAACATACTCCAAATACAAGACTACTACTACTAGGTATGAATTCACATTGGCTTTTCAGGGTCTCACTGGGATGTTTGCATATTAAAAATGAGAAGAGTTCCTTCTTAGAACCACGAATGGATTTAAGACAAAGCAAAAGAATAACTGAAGAAAGAGAAACAAATCAAATCACTGTGTAGATGAGGGGAAAAGCAGGGTGGGGTGGTTAAGAGTGAGAAAATAACTGAATCCACAAACCTTGCTCATAAAATGCAGTTCCCCTTGCATTTTGAAGGCATTAAAATCTGGATCTAAAGCATCATGTACACTGGATCTCTAAGCATCTCGAGCCGGTTAGACCTTAAACTGAAAGTTGTCTAAATAGGCATAATTAAAAACAAGAGAACTGAAGGCCAGTCACCACATCGCTATAAGGGAGGTGGGGGGGAGACTTTACAGACATTCACTCAAGCAAAGACGGCAGTCCAACTTCCAAGTCAAACTTACACAGAGGAACAAAAATGTCCACCTGTAACTTAAGATGTGAAAGTGCCATCTGACTGTAATAGCAACAGTAAAAAGCAAAGTTGCATGCACACATTACTGCATTAACTGCAAACAGCCCATCCAACACTAGGTAGGGGGGTTGTCCGTTCCAAATGGATCTGTGCCCAGTTACAGACACACAATGTTAAATGTAAAGTCTGGTGTATAAAGCAATGCTACAAACCTGAGGTGAATATCCTATGGATTTTCAGCTGGATTTCTACAGCTCTGCAGTACCTCTGGAGATTCCCATGTCGTAGAGGACAGCTAAGGTATACGGCCAGCCTATTTGACCACTAAAAGTACTGAAGATGTATTTAAAAGGAAAGACAGCATAATCTTTTCAATGGATGGTAGAGTTGTGGATGCTCCGTGACTGCTTCCGAGAGGGATGACTGAACAGTAGGTGTATAACTTTACTAGTCTACAAGGTTCTTTGACAGCATAATTCATATTTAATTACAAGGCGGTCACCCATATTCAGCAATAATGTATGACTCTTAAATCACATAAGTGAGCGCTCTGGCACACTATTTTTTTCTGACCTTATGGGCATTTAATCTGTAAAGCTGCATTAAATCCTGTTTTGAGCCAAAGTATTCAGTAAGGTTCATCTTATTGTTCATAATGTCTACAGAGTAAAGAATATTTATTAATGGAAATACATACAGTTAGCTGGTATCTGAAATAAACATGTTTTAATAGGTTTAATCTGTGTATCAGTAATACAATGAAACAGATGCATAAAGTCAGCTTCTTCTGAGATTTGTGAGATCCTTTTAAAATAAAGTCTGTGAAATAGAACACCTGGAAAATTTTCAGATACTTCCTCTGTCTTAAAGAACACGATCACCGCAACAACTAAGAAAAAAAATGTCCATATATCTAGAATAACGTTAAAACTACTTAAATTGCTTTACAATCACACTAATAGGAGTCACAGCTCAATCACTACAACGGATATTCAACATATTCTGTCAGTAACAACGGCAGTGAACCTAGAGTATTTAAAAGTAACGTGACCTAGTCCTTATAATGCTGCGTTTAGGTACTTTTATCACATTGTGACCAGAACACAACGGTGGCCATCAATGCTATCGAATACTTGAATAGAAATGTCCAAGAGGTGTACGAACTCCGAATAAGATCTAGATGCCAACAACCTGATTTGATGCAGAACTAAGGACTAAATCAAGTTCACTGTAATTAACTACTTGGCCATTTCTAATCATACATGGGGGTCTGAAGATCAACACGTCAACTTAAATACATATTTTAAAATAAAATAGAACTTACAGTACATATCTTAAAAAGGAAAAATAACAGGCCTTCACCAACAAGCAACAGGAAATATCTTAACTGAATTACTATAAACGACATTATAAAGCAAACTGCAACATTGTAGGTCCCCCACCAAGGAAAATGAAAAAGAATCCAAAGTAGTAGTCCTATTACGCGTTGGTAAACCAGGCCTAGTTTATTAGCGACTGAGGAGTAATGGCCGTGTCTCTTAAAGATTTGATGTTTCACTATGAGACGATGTATGGTTGGGCTCTGGTAAGAAACACCTGACCTGATTAAACCAGCCTGTGATAGCTGAGGTTTGTTGACTGTACCAGAAAATGGGGTTCAGTGATCCAGTCATGTCCCTGCCGAAAATACGGCTGGGAGCTACTTAATGGATGGGATATTTAAGCGGCCATTTAGATTTTGGCTAGGGGATGGAGCTGCTCTGTTGTACGACTGACCAGGATTCCTAATATGAGCCTCCATAACCCCCCCTGCCGTAACCACCACCGCCTCGGGAGTAAGGAGCGCTGCTTCTGCCCGAGTAATTACCTTTCATTGGACCATAGCCAGACGACTGCTGGCCATAGCCACTTCCAAAGTCATTGTAGCCGTTGCCTCCGCCATAGCCTCCCATTTGGTCTCCATAGCCACCCCCGTAACCGCCACCGTATCCACCTCCATAGCCACCTCCGTAGCCGCCATCGTTGCCTCCGTAGCCACCTCCGTAATTCCCGTAGCCACCACCTCTTCCACCGCCGTAGCCGTTTTGGGATCTTCCCATTCCACGCCCGCCTCTACCTCGACCGCCGCGGCTACCAGCAGCTTGAATCTCTTGTTTGGTTAGGGCTTTCTTCACTTCTACTTTATGGCCGTTGATAGTGTGAAACTTCAACACAACAGCTTTATCAGCAGAATCGTTATCTTCGAAGTAGACGAATCCAAACCCACGCTTTTTACCTGTATCTTTGTCAGTAATCACCTCTGCTTTCTCGATGGCGCCGAACTGGGAGAAGCATTCAAGGAGATGTTCGTCTTCAATATCATCTTTGAGACCCCCGACAAAAATTTTCTTGACTTTAGCAAGGGCCTCTGGCCTGCCCGCATCTTCTCGTGCCACGGCCCTTTTCAATTCAACGTTGTTACCGTCCAGAACGTGTGGCCTAGCTGCCATGGCAGCATCCGCCTCCTCCGGTGTTGAGTAGGTCACAAAGCCGAAGCAGCGAGATCGTTTCAACGCTTGGTTCTGCACCACAACACAATCCGTCAGCTCGCCGTACTGCTCGAAATGTTTGCGGAGACCCTCGTTGGTGGTCTGAACATTCAGTCCACCGACGAACAATTTGCAAAGTTGATTTTCCATGGGTGCGTTTAATGAAACCAGTTTAAACTGCGACAAAAAGTAAGACTAGCTACCAGCAGTTGCAGCACTCAAAATGGCGGACTTTATCCGAGGGAAATTAAAAAATGGCGGAGGGGGAGGTGCTACAGCGACAGGGATGTTGGGATTGGAATTAGCCAAAGCTTTCTAGTTCATTCATTAGCACATACAAAGATTTTAAATTATTCAAACGTGCATGTAGCACATGAATGATTCCATGATGATTAAATAGAACAGATCAACCAAATATTTGCTTATTCGAACAAAAAACCTGGAATCGGGAGTCCTCGCAGTTCCAGGAATAGACTGCGTAACAAATTGAGCGCAAACTCGCGCTCGATATTCAAAGATCGACTAATGTGAATTTCAGGATAAAAGCAGGAATTTGTGATTTGCACGGTGGAAGTACAGCATAATTTCTACCACAGCTGTAACCGTGGTGTAGTACTATGAACACAGACTTCTAAACGACATACGAAAATACGACCATCAATTAGATTTACTTGTGGTCACTAAATGTAAATGCATCTCGTGCATATGCTGCAAATTCAGATGAAACGTAAACTTGAGTGCACTTATCTCCAAAAGGATACCCCAATAATTACCAAAATAAGGTCTACACATAAAACAAGCAATTTGTCAAATCATGAAAAAGTTTAATACAATTTGACAGGGTTGTGAGTTAACCGAAATTCAAGGTTAAGCAACATTTCACAAAACTGAGTCAACAGAACAGCACAGGACTTATAGAATAAAACTGGATCAATCAAAATAAACATGTATAAAAAACTAAACCCACAGAGCCTGACATCACAATTATACATCACACAATAAAACAATAGGATACTCGAACAGAGAACGAGCTGCTTTTTACATAAAGTTAGCTAATTCCCCTGAGCTTCATGACTTGTAGATAATAAAACAGAGCAAACAGACAGGTCATCGTTCCGAGCTTCGTCCACTTAAACTAAAACCATTCACTACAATCATTAAAAATGGAATAATTATCGTGCTGAAAAAAAAAAAAGTTTAAAGTCCATAGCTAATGTCCATAGTAAACGGCATAGCAGTCCAGAAACTGAACATTAGGAAGGGGTATCGGCCTGTGGTTTAGATTGAGGGAGAATTCCTCCAACCTTTGCAATAATTTGTGTTCTGAAGTCCCAAAATATGTGCATCCCTCAATGGTGCATGATTCAATAACCAGCGTACCCCCCTTCCGTATCCACCTCCTCCGCGCGCATATGGCCCCCCACCCCTACCAGCGGCATAATTACCGCTCTTCATTGGACCATAACCGGAGGGCTGTTGAGCATAGTCCTCTCCAAAGTCACTGTAACCGTTCCCATTGCCATAGCCGCCCCCCATCTGATCGTATCCACCGCCATAGCCGCCTTGGGTTCCATAGCCGCCGCCGTATCCGCTTCCATAGCCGCCATCATTGCCATAGCCTCCGTAATAACCTCCTCTTCCGCCACCGTAGCCATTTTGAGGCCGACTCATTCCTCGGCCTCCTCTGCCCCTTCCACCACCACGACGGCCTGCTGCTTGCATCTCTTCTTTAGTAAGAGCTTTCTTCACCTCTACCTTGTGTCCATTAACCGTATGAAACTTAAGAACAACTACTTTGTCGGCGGAATCGTTATCTTCAAAATAGACAAAGCCGAAACCACGCTTCTTGCCGGTCTCTTTATCGGTGATGACTTCGGCTTTCTCAACTGTGCCGTACTGTGAAAAATATTCATTCAGATGTTCCTCCTCGATATCATCTTTAAGTCCACCAACGAATATTTTCTTCACCTTTGCCAATGCTTCTGGCCTACCAGCGTCCTCCCGAGCGACCGCTCTTTTCACATCCACGTTGTTGCCGTCTACAACATGTGGCCGAGCGGCCATAGCTGCATCTGCCTCCTCCGTGGTTGAGTATGTTACAAAGCCGAAACAACGAGACCGCTGTAACGACTGATTCTGAACCACTACGCAATCGGTGATCGTTCCATACTGCTCAAAATGCTGTCGCAAACTTGCATCTGTGGTCTGGACATTCAGTCCACCGACGAACAACTTACATAGTTGAGCGGACATTTTTCCACAATTCTCCGAAAGGCTCGACTGAACTATCACCGGTAACGTACGGTTTAAACAATCCGAGGCGCCTCTGTCGTTACGTCAAGACATGCGCCGCTTGTTATGATTGGTTGAATGGGAATCAAACCCCCGCCCCTTCCTTTTACGTATGTCTATCGAGCAAATTCACAAAATCACTATCACGATCGGGAAAATAAACAGAACATTTCCCTGTTTTTAAAGCACACCAAACTGTCAAACACTACACATTAGTTTCCTATTGCTTATGTAATATGTTTGGGAAAATGTTGGCTTTAGGCTGCGTGAAGCCTCAAGGACATGCAATTATTTTCTTTTCTTGACCACAATGCTATCAGGCAGTCTTATTCAAAAACTGTAGAAAACATCTATTACAGATCCTCCAAACTAGCAAGTGTTAAGCCTGATGCCTTTCAGTTGCAGCCCCCCCCACCACCACCACCATTATGCTTCATTAACTTAATTTGGGAGCCAGTGCACTCCAGGTGTCAAATGTCACAAAAAATATTGTTACACTTAGCCAGTTGAGTCCAGTTTGCCTGGCAAGTAACCCATAGAATTGGGCAAAGGGGTGGATCATTGAATGGTGCAGTGGGCAGATCTATAGACCTACATAATATAAAAGGCCTTTAGGGTCAATAATGTTATGCATAACAGGAAGAGTGTGCTGATCTTTGACAATAATCACATTGGGCCTTTGAGTGTTTTAAGTGTGTACATGATCAAGACCAGGGATGTAGTGCTAAAATAAGAGGTGGGTAACCTATGAATTTTGTGATCTCGGTGACGTGGACTGCACCATGCGGCATCAGATTTTTTAAAAAGGCATTCAGAAGTTTGATGATGGTGGAGGTTAATGTCCTGTTTATAACAATACCAGTATTAAATGGTTCCTAAAGTGTTGAGTGTACATATAGGGTGAATGTGGATAGTAGTGTGATTTTTGAATGTTAAAAGTTGCAATTGGTGAATAAACTCTTTTGGGACGGGGATAAACTCTATTTCTGAATTTTCAGAGGTGGATAAACTGCGTTTAGCCTCCACTACATCCCTGGTCAAGACCTAGAGAAAAGGCCACAAGCAGTAAAATCAAAGAACGAGTAAAATAAAAACAGTCACACTATGAGAAACAAATCTCATGTGCATGTGCTTAGGCTATGATGGCTATGAAGATTTTGCCTCATTAAATGAGCTTTAGTTAGACTTTAAGCTTTGCCCACCTTTTAAACTAGGGCCAACAGCAGTCTGTTACAGCTTAAAGGGATGCTGGTTGCGATTCACTTGCCGCTAGCTAGGTTGCTCTTGGTTGAGGTAACGTCCCAAAGATTTTTGTTACGGTTACCACCAGGCTTGGCGCAAAAGACCTAGGAGTCCAAAATGCCGCTTCTGCTGCGCTCGGCCTGGCGGCAGACCAGTTCTTGCGCGCACAAGCCATTGAAAATAATGGGATTCATAGCACAGTGCTGCCACTTGCGCATACAATGTGAACCCAGCTTCAGCCATCCTTACACCAGAAGACTTTTCAATCCTTAAAGAATCTTTCCCAAATCTTGTCAGTCTTATGAGTAAAGCTTGAATGGGGAGGTGCATTAGTTAAGACTCCAAGCTTTCAAGAAGGTTTCCCTAATCTTGTGAAAGTGTATGGGTAACATTAGCTGCAACTGTAAACATTATAACCTAATCTTTTACCATAAAACACTACCAAAATATGAAATGTACAGAATTATCCACACATTTATCGAGAACTGGACATATTCAAATTAATTTTAAAATGCCAGAGCAAGTTCGGATTGGTGGATTTATTCCAGGAAACAGCTTTATCCTAGCTGAAACAGGCCTCATATGAACACAGAGATTTGGTTTAATGTAAAATTATTTATTTGCCTGCATACATAAAGTTTTGAAACAACCAAATAATGCCTTTTTCATTGCTGCGTCACTGATGCTCATACAGGTGGCTTTGACCTTAGGATAAAATAAAGAGAGGTTAGACAGGTCATTCTACCATGATCGTAGCAATAAGTGAGACAAAGACTAGGTTTCTATTTAGGCCTCTTATTTATCCATAGTAACTTCTGCATTTTTACCCAAGTAACTGTGCTTGTTGCTGTGTGTAGTGTACCACTACTCAGTATGAACTGAGCCAATCTATAATGTTCTCCGCACCTTGGACCACCAATTCAGATGGAGGACTGACAACACAACACCGAATGGCCATTGTCTCATTACTGACCCATGGGGCTTTAAAATCTCCCAACCATGCCGATGGATCGCCAAACTCCACAGCCACAGTTGATGTGGTCTGAGTCAGGCATCACCAACTCCCTGTAGATAAAAGAGAACAAACAAAAATTAGAATTTAACACCAAACATTACATGAATCCTTGCAAAAGGTGTCATGTATGATCTAAGGAGTGACTGTTTCAGTTCAGACCTTTCCACAGGCCACCAAATGCCACCCTTCACATACCAGATATCTTTTTTATATTCAGACACGCTGGCCACATGTTAGGTAAACCAGCTGGTGTCAGTCCAAACTAGGAAAATAAAAACGAACAGCTGCATTTACACTTCTAAGTATACTAGTTAAGAGTTAAAGTTGACCAACACTTAGTGAAGACAGGTTGATTACATACCTATGTTGCAGGGTGATATCCTAATGTGAAATTTCAGTCCTATAATGGACCCCAGGTATTGAACAGGGTCCCTGTACAAACAAACTGCTACAGCTATTTCGAAGTACTGGGATTACTGAAAGAAAACCTAAATATGGGAATCAAATGTAATAGGAACCCCGTTTGTGCCCAACAAGGAAAACATCCCGAGCTACTGGTCACCAACTTCATCGGCCGGCTTTATGGTCACGCGCCCCCGTACAGTACCGGCAGACGTCTCCCACTAGGATAAGTAGTACTGTATGTGTAGAATAGCTCATAGAGGCACCTAAAGCTAAATAGACTGAAATTTAATACAAGTTATTTTAGTTGAATGCATAACAGTATTAAGAGAGTAAACTAAGTATACGATCATAAACTTTTTATTTAAAAAAGAAAACATACATTTGCATACCATTGTTCAACAATTTTCTTTGATGTGAAGACATAATATACAAGGTACATATGTATGCTAGAAACGATATACTAAGTAGCCAAAATACCAGAGAGTGCAGATAAATAAGTTCTGTGGAATTCCGCAAATACAGCTGCAGACTACCGTAAATGCCACACTGCGTTCAGCTTTGTAACGATAGTGCACATACATCCACGTGTGCGTCCAAAATCCAAAACTGCTTAACACAAGCGCATTCTTTTATCCTCTGTGATACATTACTGAGCAGGGGTAAATTAAATATTACTTGTAGCCCATGACACAAACTCTAAAAAGAGAAAAGAAATTAAATGAATGCTGGTGAACAATTAAAACAAGCCTTGCACAAAACAAAAAAAAACGCATTATAAAATAAAACAGGCAAACTAAGTTCTACCTACACGACCTTAACTTGAAACAAAAGTGATCACTTGATTTTGAACATGTTCTACAACAAAAGCTGGTCGAACAAGCCAGGTTTCTGGGAAGTAGTCTTCCTACCTGTTTAGATTTGAGGTCTTTTAGGAAAGGTTTCACAGTGTCCGCCCCGTGTTGTTAAGCAGAGGCCAGAGGATTGAACCAATCTGTCCAATGTCGTGATATTGAGGGTATTCTGGGACAAAGTTCTCAGTCTCATTCACTGCCCTTAGTACGGGGCACCATATGCGCCTCTGGCAGCATAGCCCCCTCCACCTCCTCTGGGATAGGTAGCGCTGCCCCGAGCTGCGTAGCCGCCTGCTCCCTTCATGGGCCCGTAGCCTGAGGGCTGTTGGGTATAACCACTGCCAAAGTCACTGTAGCCATTTCCGCCACCGTAGCCTCCGCTTTGATCTGCGTAGCCACCGCCATAGGCCGCGCCGTAACCTCCAGCGTATCCTCCACTTGCATAGCCTCCGCCATAGCCGCCATCACTGCTTCCGTAGCCATAACCTCCGCCGTAGCTTTCGTAACCACCTCGGCCACCGCCGTAGCCATTTTGATTTCTTCCCATACCTCTTGGCATTCCTCTTCCTCCCCTTCCTCCCCTGCTCGCAGCTTGCATCTCATGTCTTGTGAGGGCCTTTTTAACTTCAACTTTGTGTCCCTTGATGGTATGAAACTTCAGGACAACCGCTTTATCGGCGGAGTCGTTATCATCAAAGTGAACAAAGCCGAAGCCTCGTTTCTTACCGGTGTCTTTGTCGGTAATGATCTCGACCTTCTCAACAACACCAAATTTACCAAAATATTCATTGAGGTCTTCGTCCTCGATGTCCTCCTTCAGCCCACCAACAAAGACTTTCTTCACTTTCGCAAGCGCTTCGGGTTTACCTGCATCGTCCCGTGCAACAGCTCTCTTCAACTCCACGTTTCGGCCATCAACAACATGTGGCCTAGCGGCCATTGCTGCATCTGCCTCCTCGGCGGAGGAGTATGTTACAAACCCGAAGCAACGAGACCGCTGTAATTGTTCGTTCATGACCACTACGCAGTCGGTAAGAGTTCCGTACTGTTCAAAATGCGCCTGGAGTCCATCTTTGTTGGTCTCCACGTTCAGACCGCCGACAAAAAGTTTGCAGAGTTGATCCATACTGCCTCGTAAAATATTTCTTCTTTACCGCCGACACGAGCTTCTTGCTGTTCAACAGTTGAAGCTTAAGGGTACCCCACCTTCATTTAAGTTGTCGTAACTCTGACGTCATATGCGCTCAGATCCGTGAAAGCTACGCCCCTCAATCTGTCTGGGCCAAGGCCCGATAGCTCCACCTAAGGGCAATAAGTTTGTCTTTACAAATGTAAACTAGCCCTATGTGAGTTGGAAGACAGAATAAAATGATGTTTCCTTGTGTGCATTTTTAAATATTTTTTATAATGTCATTTTCGGATTCAGACCTCCACATATTCACGTTTCTTTAACGTTGATGAATGAGAATGCATACAACATCCAAAACGGTTAGCCTACCATGCAAAGAATGGCCATATATGATGAAACCAATGACTGGAGTTATAGTGAAACCATTTCCAAGTCGGTGTATAATTATACATCAATACATTAATTATATTTTAATACAAAAATGGGAAACAGTGTGTAGGCCTAAAGAGATCTACAGTTTGCACCTAAAATATAACCACACACTTTTAACATGCACAAAAGTAAATATGGAGCGAAAGAGTGCACTTATTCTTCCTCTTCAAAAAATCACATTGTAAAAATAATTGGGCCATCAGGAAAATCATGGAGGGAGTAAAGGGGTCTGTAGCAAGTCATGTCATCATTAAGATTTTGAAAATTACATGGCCTTAAATTGAATTTAAAACATTGCCCAGCAGATATGTGCAGCATATTAGGTCATAATGTAAATAGTGCTTAGTCCTCCTCTCTGGTAGTATAGGCCAGTGTTTTTTTTAACCTTTTTTGTGCCATGGCACACTTTTGACACTTAAAATGTCCCACGGCACACTAACATCCTGTGTGAAGGAAAAATAAACATACCATAGCCTAAAATTTCAAATAATACACAGATATGGCCTTATTATGGCTTCTATGCAAGACCTGCTCAATAAAACAAGCGCCCTCTGTTTCATTTGTAGGTGACTACATCTAATTTAATTGTTGTTATGAACTGGATATGTGATTCTGTGAATACTGGATATAGGGCCCCCATTGCACAATGCCTGCATACCACAAATAGTGCAATCATACAACTAATGAGAGCATGTGGTTATAAATTCTTTGATGCAACAGTTGCTTTTCTGGACCAGTGAGTGACATTTGGGTAATTTTCTGCGGCACACCTGATGATCTCTCACGGCACACTAGTGTGCCCGGCACAGTGGTTGAAAAACACTAGGCTACGGTAGGGCATGTTGCTAGGTGTGGTCCAGAGGATTAGTAGTTCTCAACTGGTGTGCGTGGAATTTTAAGGAACCCATTGCGTAAAAAAGGCTAGAGGGCTATTTTTGAGTACATAAATCAATGACCAATGAAACAGTTTCTGAATAAAGACGGTTTTAGGTAGTCACGAAGTAGTCATGATAGCCTAAAGTAGTCTAATAGGCAACAGACCCATTACACAGCTCAGTCATCATCATGGGCATTGCCTAGCTTTCTATATCAGGGCCGTGCTGAGACCTTTGGAGGGCCAGGGGCTCAAATTGAAAAAGGGGCACAAGAAACATGATTTTTAAACATATGTCAGCATAATTTACAGTTCAATCCGTTAAATTATAGCGACCCATATTGAAACAAAATTCAACATGGAATCTTACAACTAACTACATCATACTATAGTATATAGATCATTTACCCCACCAGGTGAAATCGTTATCTATTTGTTTGTATGTGTGGTGTGTGTGTGTGTGAGAGAGAGACAGAGAGAGAGAGAGAGAGAGAGAGAGAGAGAAAGAGATTCACTGCCTTTTGTGGCTTTCTTTCTGCATTTGTCTACTGTCTTTGAGGAATCTTGCACTGCATAATTCAATATCATGATTTATAAAACAAATACAACACAATTTAACTTTGTAAACATCAACCTGAATTGATTAATGAACCTGAGCTTTTAGTCAGTTTTATAGCTGTAGTTCAGCTGTTGTTCAGTTGTTCAGCTCTGAATCAGAAAATATAGTTTAAAATTATAGCAATAGATTTATTGTAATTTCACAATGAAAGAAATTAGGAAAAATCCAACCTTGAAGGGAGGCAAATTTATTTGGAGACTCACCCCACTGTTTTCCTATGGAGTTTAGATCAGGGGACTGAGATGGCAATGTCTGAAGCATGATTTTGTGTTCAGCAAACAATATTTGTTTTGATCTGGACATTTGCTTTGGTTCATTGACCTGATGAATGATCCAATCATGACCAACTTTTAGTTGGCAGAGATTGGCAGATTTCCATTGAAAATGTTCAGGTTTTTCTTGGTGTTCATGACACCATGCACCTTAATTAGGTTCTCAAGGCCTTTGGGAAGAAAAACAGCCCCACAATAGCACAGCCCCTCCACCATAATTCTCATTAGGCATGGGGTTCTTTTCAGTCTAGCCATTCTTCTATGTACACCAAACACATCTAAAGTTTCTAGCCAAAGAGCTCAATTTTCATTTCATCTGTCACTGTACCATTCAGTAACTCCTGCCGTTTACATTGGTAGTTAAATGGCTGGACAGGCTTTTACCTGTATGCCCTCTAAATAAGCTATTAGCAGTGAGGTCACTTTTGAAGACTTTTTTGGGGACTTGGTGACCCCGAAGATGATACATCATCGGTTTAATACCGCTATTATCTGGCCCTATAGCCCAGAAACCCCCATTCAACCCCATCTTCAACTTTGCCTTTACAATTTATCTTCATTCACTTACATAAACATCCTGTGCTGTCTACTGTTTTAGCCAAAATTGTGCAAAGTAAAGAGGCATCATACAGGCCCCTCTGATTGGACAGACAGTCTATCAGTCAATCCCTGTCAACAACCATTTCCATTGATTCAAAGGGCCAACATGTAAAAATAGACACCAATTTTGCAACAAACCAGTCTGAAATAAGCATGAGAAATGTACTAACTCTTTCAAAATAAAAGAATGTTCCTCAACAATGCAATATTCTAAAATCCCATGTTAAGTTAGATGGGGTCAGATATTCTAGAATGCTTATTCTACAACATTCTAATGAAAATTTTGTCAGTATTTGCTGAAAGATAATGCATAAACAACCCTCATTTTAATATATTTCCACCAACTGGATTTCATGGACTTTTACTATGGTGTTTAAATCACCAATTGAAATATAAAAATGTGAAAATAAATTCTGTTGCAATTAGTTTTGGGTCAGACCTGACTTTGCCTGGACTACATGTTCACATGCATGGGATATCGTAGGCCTAATGTTTGTTTGTGGCAATGCAAGGGTTTAGGTCTACGACATGTGAACAGGCTACAATTGAAATGTCTATTTTCTGTCTATTTTCTAATGTAAGCCTTAAATTATTTTGCCACGCCAATCTTTTCTGTTTCGATACTAACCTTTACCTTGGTCTTAACACTGTTGAGAGATCATCAAACGTGTGAGTCTACTGATCGTTAAGTTTACCACAACAACAGGTCACACATCCCCAAGCATCGTTGCGGACAAAGAGGTTTCGCCGACGCCCTGGACATGGATGGCCAGAGTTTGTATATGAATGGAGGGAACTTGACTTCTACTTATGTGATAGTAAATTCCTTTGACGTGTAAACGACTGCCTTTTACACTTGGTCTCTGACGCTAATCATATTAGGCTATGTTGTGTCAGCAACAGCTATTGAGGCTGCAGAGTTTTAGGATGGTATAATTTTTTTGTAACCTTTAAGTAAGCGTATTTCTTAATTTCATTCACATCAGGCCGAGGCATATGACAATGCCATCCATAAACCTACTTACATCAACTCAGACTAAGACCTAAGCTAAACATACACACAATAGATTAGAGTGCATTTGAGTCCAATTAATACATGCGAGCATTGTCATTTCTAGTAGCCTATAGTTCATTCTAAAGTGTCTGGTGCCAATGCAAACAAGTTATTTAAACCTGATCATAGGATTATTGACATCTATAGGTTGTTATTCACATTTTAAACTAGCTAGACAATTGAGGCATATTAAAAGGGAAAAAATAATTGTTTGTATGACCTTTACAGCCCACTGAGTCTGTTTAGTTTGTGCCAAGTTCTATCACTAGCCTACAAGTTTACATACCCTGTACATACACATGCTAAAGTTGACTTAAAAGAGGAATAAATTGATCTTATTGCCTTAATTTAAAAAGAAAATGAGGAAAAATCCAACCTATAAGGACACCCATTTTCTTTGTAAATGAATAATGTATCATAGATAAATACATGTTGTTTCTTAAAATACAGGGGCCATAAGTATACATATGCTAATTTCCCATAGAGGCCAATGTTATGAGCACAAATGTATTTTTTATTAATATCGTGCATTGAAATAAGAAGTGTTCTGTGGCAAGACATTGCATTATGCAATTTATTAGCTTCACTTCCCCTGTAGGTTTCCAGTAATTTGATTGTTGGAAAGATCCCAAGTGTGTGTAGTTGTAAGTACTGTGCATGTACTGTCTGATAATGAACTCAGTATAAAGGCTTGCTTATTATAGGACTGAACAGTCACATAGTGTAAGTCACATGTTGATCTAATTCCTCACCTGAATCAGAAGGAAAAGTTAATTGACTCATTGCCAAAATATGGTATGGTATTGCTTTGGAGTTGCTGTGCTCATCAAAGTCTAGAAACTGTCCATTGGATTGGCCATTCATCAGTTGGGCAAGCCATTCATCTATTCCAGTAGTCAATGTGACACTCTCTGTGGTTACCACAAATCCCCTCATTTGCTGAGTGCAGACTCTAATTTCCATGCGGTTTGCACCTTAAATCTCACCACAAATTGAGTCCGAGTAAAACCCATCTGAAACTCTAAAATCTGCAGACCCTTTCGCTACCCTGCCAGGCTCTCACAGTTCCCCACGATGTGATCTAGCGCTTGCTTGAACCTCTCGGCTCCCTGTGTGAAGTCAAACTCTACTCTGTTGTTCAAACTCAAGCTCAAACTGCTGGCCTATTGTGTTTGCTGTGTCTGTGTGACACACTGTTGTCAGACAGGCCTGTGAATCAAACCCCTTCTCTTGATAAAAGGGCACTCACTGCACCTTCAGTGGTGTCTGCAGGCCAAGGTCATTGAATTTCATAGACAACACTGTCAGGGACTGAAGCAGCGTGGAGGTGATGAGTCAGGACGGGTGTCCACTACTATTTCACAATAGCACCAACTGTGCAAGCGGACTGGAATAGTAAGAATGCACACACACAATGCAGACACAGCTGTGTCCTCAGCTGTCCATATACATCTGTGAGGCGAATCAAGGCCAAAGGCCAGGATAAGCAGAGGGAGGAGGGGGGATGTTTTCTAATGTTTGGATAGTGTTTGTTTTATACATATGTTCAAATGAACATAGGCATCAAATGAACATATAGGCTAACATATGTTCAAATGAACATATAGGCTACTGTCCAAGAGGTAATCTGTAGCCACATTAAATGTACTGACTTCCGAGGAACTTGTTGAAAGATGCAAAGATTTACAGTAAAGAAGATAAACATCCCAGTCATGTTTTGTTTGTATCATAATGGGCCTTCGAACATGCTACCCTGGGTATTGTGTATTAATGACTAGATCAATACAGCTCCATACGGGGCTGTTTTTGACAGGAGGACCCAGAATCTTAATGTAGCCTCTTGCTTTATTGACCTTCTCAAAGTA
Organism: Alosa alosa; assembly: GCF_017589495.1. NCBI lineage: Eukaryota > Metazoa > Chordata > Actinopteri > Clupeiformes > Clupeidae > Alosa > Alosa alosa. Next base: position 9,008,450 of record NC_063209.1, on the reverse strand, counting down.
AATGGTAACACTAAAACAAGGGTCTACATTAAGATTTTTGGAGAAAAAGATCAGGCAGTCTAACGAGAGACCTGCCCCAATAGGCAGCATTGGACCATTAAACCACACAATGATCCAAAACATACAGCAAAACAAGGCAAGAAATGGTTAACCGAGAACAATATCAACATTTTGTGGCCCAGCCAGAGCCCAGACCTCAATCCATTAAATAACTGAGCACAAAGCCAGAGTGATGGCAAATAATCATTCCTGTCTCAAAACCTGGATTGCTGTTAAAAAGGTGCTGTCTAGAATCATTGTGGAGACATGAAGAGGCTTGGAAGATATTATATGAACCGTTTTGAGAACTGTGAATGCAAATAAAGATGTTTCTATTTATTATTTTAAAAGGGTATGAATATTTTGGACATGCCATTTTTTGGACATGCCATTTTCAAAATGTTAAAAAAGATGAAAACACTCCTTTTTTTTTATTCCATGTTTCTCCCACATTGTCTTGCAACCTTTTGGCATGTGACAATGTGTACAATATTTGCCAGGGGTATAAATAATTTTGTTCTTAATTGTATATCCTCAAAAGTATCATAATGATTTCTTGGTAAAACAATTATCTTATAGAATCCAAGAAAACCCTATCTTGAACAAAATGTCTAAGGACTATGGGTAAAATTGGTGTCCTACAAAACTTGAACCAAATGTTCCAAAGCATGAGATGGATGGAGTATACTGCCATCTTGTGGACAACTTTAAAACACACACCATGACAAGTGAGAGATACCTATAATATTTGCAATCATTTAACAGGACACCAAATCCTCAAAACTCAAACATATGCCTTTATTTTTAAATTTCATTTGTAACACAGCATCAACAAATAAATAAAGTAACAATAAAAATACACAAATTAATGACTTCCTTAATCTACAAAGCCATGTAACAAAATGGGTTATCTGCTCAAGTAGCAAGTTGACAGGGAGATCACAGTGCAGTGTAAAGTTTGCTTTTTGTTTGAATTAGACAAACAGGCTACTGATGGCATTGAAGTTGCCATCACATTGTGGATGACAGACAGACTAAGTACTGTGAAAACATAATATTAGTAAAGCTTTCTTCAACAGCACAAACATTCGTCCTTGTTCAAACATTGTTGGACATTTACACTGGGAAAATAAGATTCCCCAGTATTTGTGTTTGTATTACATTCCTCTACCTGAAATGTATAGCTAGAAAGTAGTGGTTGTGAGTCATTGTCATCCAACACCATCTGAGAAATTAGTCTCTGAGAAACCACCCTTAAACTTTAAAATGTAAAATATCCAGACTTTTATCCAACCTAAAAACAACATAACTGAAGCCATTATAAAGGCATGAGAATTATTTGTAACACTATGACGCATGTATCTGCATTACATTGAAGCATATACTTAAGGATACAGATGCTGTACATTAAGGTGACATACATTACAGTTAGCAGCTTTTACTCTTATTGCATGTGAAGTTCATGGAGGACATGTGTATGTGCATTTATCTTTGTTTTTTTTTATACTACAGAATCCAATGCATTTCCTAGCTTTATTCTAGGGAATGCATAGAAAGTGTAGGTTCTGATGCAACACCAAAAGCTGTGAGGACAACAAGTACAGCCAAGTATGTTGCAATATTGCATATATGATTTCCAAGACATTCCCTATTATTTTTTTTTTGCATACGTTTCAAAGCAATGAGCGTGCATTGGATATTACTGGGTTGTCATGGGAAGACAATTGATTGCCAAAGCAGTAGCTACTCGTGATATTCATTAAATGCTTTTCATTTTTTTCTGATTCTAAACTGCCAATAGCTGCACAAACTATTGGCAGTTTGGTAACATTTAAAAGCTTATATTCCATGAATTCAAAGCTGAAGACTAACTATAATACAAACCAGTTATGAAACCTACTGGCAAAGTCTCTCCTTTTTAGTGCCAAGAGAACACCATAATATCCAACCTGAGTCTTTTAACACAGAAATACAACAGGAACTTTCCTTTTTAAAGCTATTCCAACATAATATTACAACAAAGGAACACCTGTTTTTATTCAAAAGCTGTTTATGTTGTCAGGCCCGACAACAGTGCTTGTCTGTTACCCCTAATTTGATATGGAGAGGGCTAGTACATCAGATTAGTGTTTACACTGGGGGTTATTCTGGTGCCATTGACGTTTTCTAAGAATTTGGCTTTACTGGTGTTTTCTAAAAGGCAAGAAAAATACAGAGCTTGTGGTTAGACATTTCATTTCTTTTGCATTTTGTCCAGACACAAATGGTAGTACCATTCCAGATTTTTCATATCGCAATATAAGAAATACAATATTCAATAGTATTGTAATAGTATTTTAAAGGCAGTGCTATTTGCCATCTGTGGCAAATTCTGCAAAGGTTAATACATAGTCATTTTACTATCATTTCCAATATGTTGAGAAAGAACATCCTTTCTTAAGTATTCATCAATTTTGAATGTGGTTCAACCTTACAAAAAGCAGCTTCACTTGCACCACCCCTGAAAAAGCACTACTCGGTATCGGCTTTCCATATTTACAATATGCACTATATACAGAAAATATATTCAGCATAGTCCTATCAAAACTGCACAGAAGGATGCATGCTAGACTAATCTCGCTTTTTGACGCTTTTGACGATTCTGACCATGGAGTGAGCTGACCTGGATGGGGGTTAGACTTTAATGGCTTTGAGGGGTCCCCAGTGCTTGTGGCGGAGAGACATTTCATATCTAACACTCGTTCACACACACACACACACTCACACACACACACACACACACACACACACACACACACACGCAGAAAGCGGGGAGCCTTCGTCAGTTGTAGCGGGAGCGTACCTGCAGCAGTGTGGGGGTCTGCTCCATGATGCGCACAAGGAGCTTGTCGATGTAGTCCTCCAGGTCGCGCACCTGCACCTTCATCTTCTTCAGCTCGGCGTCACGCTTCTCCAACAGCGCCCCCTGCAGCTCTGCCTCCTCCCGCTGCCGCTCCACCTCCACCTCCTGCTGCAGCAGCAGCGAGATCAGCTCCATGTTGGTCAGGTTCTGGTACTGGGCCCGCGCCTCCGACAGCCGGGCCTGGACCGGACAGAACAGAGAGAGGCAGAGACTGGTGATACAGTAGAGTATCCTCATTCAAAATGCTGGAGACACTTCCATGCATATCCCCACATACACAGAAATCCTGTATACACACACACACACACACACACACACACACAAACACACATACATAAACACACATGATGGAGAAAACAAGGAAGTCTCAAGTCTCCAAAAATATAATGGTTCTATGACAGAGTTTTTTGCAATGATCACCCTACCAGAACATCTATGTTAGGTTTTCTATATTTAAAGTATATTGTCACATCAGTTTTCTTTCATTACATTTTCAACTCTTCAACGGTTCAAAAATCTTCTGAGGGATCCTGCTTTGATAGCCATTTGAGAAGTTAAATTGCTTTCTGTGTTGAAAGCAGGTTTTTTACCTTCAAAAAAGGTAATCATCTTCAGAGGATCAAATATCTTAAACTTTCAAACAAAGGTTATTGTAATGTTCAGACATCTTATTCCTTTCCACAGGTCTAGAAAGTCTAGAAATATGGGTGAAAATCTTGAAAAAGGCTGGTAGTTTTGTCAACAATGCTAAAAACCCCCACCAAGGGTCAAAGGTCAAATTCCCAACAAAAAGGCACACTTTTCTTAGAACACTATAGAGTCTAGAATACGTTTGGAACTTTATCTGGGAAAAGTCTGAGCACCGTGGAGCCTGAGTAATAAAGGAGGAGTACCCCCCTACCTCTCTCTCAGCCACCTCTGCTGCAGTGGGTTGGGCAGCGCGGCCCGGGTGGATGGTGGACTTGAGCTTCTCCAGCACCGAGCGTCCCTCCGACTTCCTGTCTCCGGCCGGCGCCGCCGATGTGGTCAGGGGCTTCACCGGGTGGGGACTGGACAGCACAGACGGTCATGGAACAGCATCGGACACAGCGATTAGTACCAACATGCACTCTACTCACTGCTGTAACAGTTAACCAACTTAGTACTGAACTCAGCTACTACTATTGCTATGCTAAGCTTACATGGTTAAGTGGAAATGTAACTACCACACATTAAATTATTTCTCAAAAAGGACATATTGGGAGAAGTATTGAACTGGATGAGGAGTCTTTTCACTGTATGCAAAATGGACGATGCCTAGCTATTAGACACAAAGGCTTCTGGGCCCTACTCAGGTTAGTTTTCTGTTACCAAATCCAGACAATGCAAACACACATACTTGAAGAATGACTTGGCTGACTGGAATTCAGCATCACCTGACAGTCTCTGCAATTAAGTATCACTACTCTTATGACTAAGATCTATCGGCTACTGAAACTGTGTTTTAGCCCTTTATTTTTTGATAGAGAATTGACCCTTTAGCACTTATGGTATCTATTATTGAGTTAAATGGTCCATGACTTGCATTGTAATGCTTACTTAAAGTCCTAATGAATGGATTTCGTACTTGATTAATACTTGTGAAATAACTGGAGTAAAACCAATGAGAACAGAGATCAGTTACCAGGCAACAGTTCCTCCTGTGCTGAGAGTGTGCATGAGGTGTGTTCAAAAAGCATTTCCTGGTTCTACACTCCTTTGACCTATATTTATAGATATTTGACCTATATTTGATCTAAGTCTAATACTGCTGGGATCCCACCCAACACTACATTGCAAAGATTTAGACATTAGTCATATCATTTAGCCAATCATTTTCAATTTAATTTCGTCAATCAGTGAATATTTTATCAGCGCTCTTGTTTACAAGGGATCAAATCTGTCAGAATTAAACACGGTTTTATGATGGCTATGTCATTCCATTGTTTGGAGTCATTAATGTTAGAAGCATTGCGGTTGTAAATATTAGGCTTGTTATCCCTTCCAACACACAGGCTAAATGGTAGGCCCTGACTATACAGTATTACATGAGTGCAAAGTAGGCTATACACTTATCACTAAATAAAGTCAGTCACTTTATTTTGAGAGCACCACAGTACTTAATTTGGCCAGTAGTTGGTTGTTTAGTTCTCGTTAAATTTCTCCGACCTCACCCCCTTATTGAACTGACTACACGCTGCCCCTGGAAGGGCTCGACCACCCATTTTATGAAACACTGGGGTAAGCCAACATTTAATGGAAAGGGTTGATAATCTGTGTGATCTTTTCAAAGACCACATGTCAATGGAAAGCAACGTGCATTATTGTCATCACAAGTGATGCAGGAAGAGATAACTGGTACATTATATAGTGTGGGAATTAGAGATACCAGAGTACGCAAATATTTAATAACTAGTTGAAAATATCTTTTTTTACTATTGGCCAGTTACAGCAGCACCCTAACACTCTGCTTGTCGTGAGCACCGAATTGTGAGATTCCAGAAAATCTAGTAGGAAGGCAAATATCTGTTGGACGACGACAGACAACATTTTTGTTGCTCAAATCCCTCTTATAAGCAGAGATTTACCACCAGTCTTGGTATTTTTTAAACACACCTCATCTCCTTCCTGACATCAAAGTATGGGGTACACCTGCCAAACTGGACATGAGACTAGAATGAAGGAAAACCAAAATAACATGACATTCAGAGGAACAAAACAAAACAAAGAAAGAAGAAAGCAAAAGAATGTGTATAAGCCATGCTCCGTCATAAACCCAGGCAGGGAAACAGGCAGAACCAAACAAAAACAAAAAAAAACATGTGAAACCAAATCTGCTTGATGTGTGAAAATCAACAGAGGAAACCCAAATTCCAAATGTGAGAGTTGGAAGAAAAGTGGACCATCAGCAAAGCCAACCGTCACACTTTAGTAGACCCTCAGCCAGAGGGCTCTGTTTTCTGCCACACAAATTTCAATCAAAATCACACACCCCACAAAAAAAGACCAGTCAAATCAGCTGACCAAATGAGAGGCATCGTTTTCATTCACGTGGGTGTGTTTCTCTTTTTGTTTTTGTTTATCGTTTACAGATGAAGAGTGAATACACTCTGAGAAGCGGTGTGCGGTCTCACCTGCTCTCCGGATGGGGCAGGAGGCCGCTAGCTGGCTGTGTCTCCCCTGGTGTAACATTGTGCCGTGCGTCAACCATGGGCTGGACAGTGCAGGAGGAACAGGAGGAAACGGTAGCGGTTGTGGAGGTGGAGGAGGAGGAGGAGGAGGAGCAGAAGGAGCAGGAGGTGAGGGGGGCCAGATTGTGGGCGCCTCCGGTTTTGGGTTGGCCATTTTGGGGAGGTGCGTTGGGGTCAGGGTGGGAGTCAGGGTTGGGTTTGGCGTTAGTGGCGTTAGAGACTGGAGTGGGATGGGAGGAGGGGGAAGCGGCGTCATGCGGAGGGGACCCTGTGGGCCGGAGGGAGTGTGAGGGGCTCGGGGCCACCCTGGCGTGCAAGTCCGCAAAACTCATCTCCTGGGAGTTCTCCAAGTCGGACAACTCTGATTCATGAGTGTGGTGGATGCCCTCACTATTCTCCAAATCTCCAGGTTGGGGTTCTCCATCAGTATGGCTACCTCCATCGAGGGCGTCAGCCACCACACCTGTGGGGTCTACCTCTGACCTAGTGTTATATGTGACTGACCAGTCAAACAGTGCGCTTTGTTGGTCCGAGTGTTGAGTTGGTCTTTGATTGTTATTTTCCTGTTGCAGTTCTCGAGGAGAGAGCTCACCAGCAACACAGCCACCTTTGTTGCATAGAAAATCTGTGAATGAATCATTGTCCCTGGTTGGAAAACCCAGCAGGGATAAGTTCTTGATACAGTTTGTTGGGGTGGACGTCAACTCTTCCCCTCTCATCTCTGCACCAATGGCATTTCCAACTGCCTGTTTTTTGGGATTCAAAGGGTACTGTGGCTGTTCACAGTTAAAGGATGTGTGTCTCTCGTCTCCAAAGTCGAGTCTAATTTCCTCTTTAAATGAAGCATTCCCGTGGGTCTCGCAACCTCCTTTCTCCTCACAGGGGGATTGATAATGAGGTGAACGATCCCTCTGCTCATTACCCAATGAGTCAGCTTTGAGGACAAAGTGTTCAGACTCTTGCTTTGTTTCACACACTGAAAAAGACGCCATTGTACTGGAAAGCATCTCCAATTCAGATTGTTTGAAGTCAGAGTTCATTGCTGTAGACTCTTGGGCAGACGCGGGGTTCCCTGATGAATGGACAGCAGAGAACATCTGATAAGTGGTCAACATCTTGTTGGCGTTCTGATCGTAAATCTCGAAAGTGTTAATAGTCATCTCAGATGGAGAACTGTCCGAGTCCACAAATGCAAAGTCGGAACTGTCTATGTTTTTGTTTGGATCTGGGGGTGAACCCACAAAAGAGCTTACACCATTGGTCACCTTGGGCTTGTCTGAGTGGTCGGCTGTGCAGTCAGGCCTCAGGCTAAGTTCACAAAGACTCTTACCTAAAGGCTCCATGTCTGTATGGGTAAATTTCTCTTGTGATTTTTCACTATCATTGTTGCCACTGTTGATGAAGGCTGGAGATGTTAGAGGGTTATCATCATCATAAAGAGGGTTCTTGTCTAAAATATTTTCTGTTGCAAAGCCCAGGGCCATGTTCAGGACGTCTTTGCTAATGTCAAAATGAGAAGAATTAAGCGCGTTGTTCTTTCTCTCCATATTGCGTCTTTCTTGCGCATCTGGGCTGACCCTATCCGATAAGTCCACCTTCCAGCCATGCTCGTCGCTTGTTAGTATTCTGTTGTTCATGTCACTGGACTCCGCGACCTCTGTTATTGCTGACGTGAGACACATATTCAAATGGTGGTGTGCTGGATCGGCATACAAATCCAAGAGTGAACTTTCTGCAGGGAGTGCGTCGCCAAGAGCCCAACTTTTGGTCTTTCTCTTGTGTCTTCGTTGTCGCGCGTGTTGACGAGAGGCCAGTTCTGTTTGAAGCATGAAACTAGCCTCCCTCTCCAAGGCCAGCTCTTCGGCCCTTTCCAGCCAACTCTCTGAGCCTCTCTCTCTGGACGGCGCTCCGAGGGGTCGACCAGGGGGCAGAGGGGGGACATCTGTCGCCTGCGAGAGTCCTTCTTGACCACCACTGCCAAGGAGAGGGTGAGTGACGTGGTCACCCAACATCGACGCATTTGAGGTCTGCCTTCTTGTTGTTGAATTCCGTGCAGAGGGTGTTGTGCCATTTGGTGACTTCAGCCGGCTCGCGGCAAAGGCATCAAACGACTCATCCCATTCGGTGCTGATGTTCTCTGAAAGCGAGCGGTTGGTGGCCGAGTTGGGCAGGCTACTCGCCGTTGGCGGCGGCCCCGAGCTTCCGGGCAGCAGCACCGGGAGAGACCTCTGCCTGGCCATGCTCCTGGGCCTCTCCCTCTTAATGCTGGTCCTCTCCCGCAGAGTGCCACTGCGATGGGCAGGGCTAGGGAAGTGGGCCGCGTACTGGGAGGCAGGCGAGCCGGTGTAGCCGCCACCGGCAACCGGCGGAGACTTCAGAGCCTCCTCGGCTAAGAGCTCCTCGAAAAAGGGGTTGGTCTGCAGGCGCGAGAGGAAGGGGTTGGACGGGGAGATGGGGATGGAGGTGGGGGGCGATGGGGTGAAGGGGTTAGCGTGACAGCCATTGGCGGGGGACGGGGGAACGGGGGTGGGATGGGTGGGAGGGGAGTGCTGGGACTGGGGCTGGGGCTGATCATGGAGAGGTGGGTGGAGGGGTGAGGGGGTATCTGGGCTGTTCTCTACCTTAGGAGAGACTTCCAGGCTGTGGAGGGAAGGCACAGTTAGAGCTATGCCGGCTAAGGCCAATCATCCAGCCAGAAATATATAGGGGTGAGTAACAGGGGGAATGAGGGCCACCTGATACTTCAACTAGGAGTGGCAAAGGGACTTACTCATCATTTTTTTTATTCCAGGCAATCAGACAGTGTATGTGTGAGAAAGCTGGCGAAAATTAAGTCAAATCAAAATAATTCAGGGATACTGGGATGCATGAATAAAACTCTTGATGTTGCCATTCAAATCAATGAAGCGACAGTCCTTGACAATAATACTGTTACCTTTCCACATACTAACACATTTTTGACGTACCTACAGTGCAGCACACCTATTTAATTAAACACTGTCTAATTAACTCATTAACTATGTGGTTGGAGTACATTCTTCTTTCTTAAATTTCATTAAAGGCAGATCTTTAGCTGATTAACTGAAAACATCTAGTACTGAACTGTTAAAATATTTGGTATACTTCTGTGTTTCATTTCATCTATGAGATGCTGCATATCTCATCAAAATTCATACTATACATTCAACATAACAATGTGCAATATATGATTAATTACTATTTTCTGAAATTTTTCTGACAAAAAGAGGACACATGCTAACAAATGCTTGACGTTTATGGGAACCACAAAATACCAGAATACCAGTGAAACTACCAACTGTTCTATTCAGTCAATTCAGCCTTTTTAAACCTTAGCTGTTGGGTGTCCAACTGGTGGGAGCACAAACCATAACAAACCAATCTAGAAGAGGGCAGAATGGGTCAGACCTTAACTGCTTTTTTTCCGTCCCATTTTAAGAGCATGCTAATTTTTCTCGTGATCCTGGCAAAGCATTACACAACTGGCCACTTAATCTCTCAGTCGCTTTGGGTAGATTGGTTTGTTTTGGTCTGCACATGACATTCATGTTGAGGAGGTCTCAAAAAAGACTTGCAGCAACCATAAAGATGGCATTGTGTTTCACAGCTCGTGTTCCCTGTCCTTTTGTAAAACATCAACTTCCCCCAAGAGCTCTCGTATAGCACTGCTGAGCAGACCTCACTCACCTTGGCTTGTTTTGGGACTCACCGGAGCCAAACCAGCCCCTGAGTCGACCTTCGTGAGCCGCGCTGGCCGGGCCGTGGTCCGCCTTGGCCGGCAGCGAGTCACTCCTCCCACTTGAGAACAGAGTCCTCCTCAGCTTCTTCCCTTTGTCTGACATTTCAGCCGAAGCCCCCGCCGCACTGACTCCTGTTGCTGCCGCTGCGGCAGCCTGAGAAGAGCACTCGTCCGCAGGCGTCGCGCCCTGGCCGGTGGCCTGCTCCACGTCCTCCTTCTTGGTTTTGTCGAATGACCAGCGCCGGCCGTCGCTTGCGGCCAGGGCAGCCCTTTGGGGGTCATCGGTGCGGCGCGTGAGGTTCTGTAGCGAGCGCGACAGCGGCGAGCACTTCTCCAGCAGCGCCCGTTTGGCCGGCAGCGCTCCGCCCGGGTTCGGGCCGACCTTGGGGCTGGCCGGCTCCGAGCCGTACACGTGGCTGCCGTTGATGCACAGCGAGGACTTGGACAGCGCCATGCTCTGGCCCTTGAGGGTCTCCACGGCGGGGCAGGGCCGTGGGACAGCGGAGGTGGAAGGGGTGGTGGTGATTTTGCTGGCCTCGTCGCTGTACGCACGCTTGTGGGTCATCACCTTAGGGTCATGAGGCGTGAACACTGGGGATGGAGAGAGTAGAGTGAGAGAGTGATGGAGATGCTAGTTAAAGCCTAGGGAAGTTGCAGCTTTCTCAACGATTCTAATGGGAAGACAGAAATTCACAAGAATCTGATGCATAGCCTATTGTCAATTAAATTTCAGATATACACATGATATGAAATGCCTGACAAGATGTGAAGATATACACATGATATGAAAGGCCTGACAAGATGTGAAATGCCTAGTGCTGTAGGTAGGGAATTTCCCACAGCAGCCAATCAACAACCAAGCCTATTTACCATCAAAAACAAATTCACCAACAAAGCAACCTTTGTGGGCAAAAAACATCACCAACAGAATAGCCTTCGAGAGTATTTCAATGGGGTTATTAAGCCGGCAAAATACATTATTGTGCACATTTACAGTGCTATGTTTTCAATTATGTGCAGCGCTTCACGTTGCATTATACTGATATAAGCCTGAGGAAAGACAGCTGTCTCATACTAAATGGTTTAATGGGAGGAATAAGAACCGAATGTGTACCTTATCTTACAAAATGCACCATCATTGTGTACACTGACAGAGCTGTCTTTTAAGTGAAGCATTATGTGTAGTCTTTCACAAAAGTGCACTTCTCGGTAAGCTTTAGCAATATCACCCCTCTCCCCCCACACACACACACATACACACGCACACACACACACATTCTCTGGAAAATCAATAAGATTGGGCTCCAACCTTTTCCTCCTGCCTCTGTGTCTCCGCGGAAGGTGTCGGTCACCACTCTGCTGCTGTAGATGGGGGTGCTGGAGAGCTCCACTGGAGGGCAGAACGGCTCTCCTACCGATGACGCCAGGCTGCTGTCCGAGGCCAAGGACGAGCAGGACCTCGTGTCCGAGGACTTGCGCAGCTTCCCGAAGAAGTCCTTGACCTTGCTGCCCCTGCGCTCCCTCTCCTCCACTGGGGGCTCCTCCGGTTGCTCGTCCTCCGCCTGCTGCCCCTCGCCGAATGGCTGGCCAGCGGACCCCGAGAGGGCGGCGTAGCGGCCGGGCACGATGGCCGAGGAGGACTCCACGTCACGCTTCTTGCCCGTGACCCGGTCCTTGAGCTTGCCGAAAGCTGAGCGGCGCTTGTCCTTGACGGACAGGTCGTACATGCTGGCTGTCAGGTTGTTACGGGTGAACTGGACTGTCACCTGTAAGTCCCCGCGCTCTTTCTCTGGCCTGCCGACCTTCGAGTGGAGCTTAAACCATCTAGTCACAGCAGGGAGAGATGGTTATGAGATATAGTATTGTACTCTGCATACCATTAACTAACACTGTGAAGTACTCTTACTGTAAGTGAATGTAAAGCTAAATAAACCACATTCAGTTTTATTCACTATCTCAATGATTTGATTTCATGTTTATGCTTTTCAAAGATAAAGGAAAGCAATGCATCTTGGGAATTTCAAAATGGTATAAAAAAAATAAAGGTTGCTGAAAGCGTGCAGCCACAAGATGAGGTAAATTAATTGGACTTCACAGAAATCATGCGTTATCAAGGTTGCTCTTTTGTCTTGGTCTTCCAGTCCTGAAAGTATTCCCTGTATTCTCCTTTTTCTGTGCCCAACACCTTATGTGCTGGCCAGACACACATGTGCTGGGGCCAAAGCAAACGCCTTCCTTTACTGTGCCTGTCTCGTGCAGTGGAGAGAGTGAGAGAGAGAGAAAGGGAGAGAGAGAGAGAGAAAGAGAGAGGGGGAGAGAGAGAGAGAGAGGGAGAGGCGGACCTCAGAATTGAAGCCAGATGTGCAGCATTGTCTTTCCCCTGAACCCTCTGGATTGGTGACTTGATACTACTTATGCAGTCTGGACATTTTCCCCCCACGAGTAATTCCACATGTTAGACTGTCACAGTCGCCTCATTCCTCGCAACGCCTGGCTGCCTGGCTCAAAATGCACACTCCATACAATATTTCTCATGTTGAAGAAAGTCAGGACAGTGTGTCCTGCCAGAACTATTGCTTCAGGAATAGATACTGTATGTTGCCATTAACAGTTAACTACTGAATCAGTGCTAATGATAAGTATATAAGATATGACGCCATCCCTCCACAAATCCTACACTACAGATATATTTTCTTTTCTTGTTTAGCATTATTTAGCAATCAGCTTTGAATCCTTCATCTTTAGGCCTACTATGCATAATATCTTTAGGCCTATCAGTTGGTTTAGAAGATGTTCATATCGTGACAGTAACTTGAATCTTTTTTAGTTGGCTGGCCTGTGTTTGTTTTTTAAATGAACCAGAGGGCCATCTTGCTTCATCTCAGAGTGCACTCTAAATGCCTGAGATGTACACTAATGAGGAAAATAGATGACTTGGTTTAAACCTCACCCCACTAACCACCACAGTAAAAAAAGAAAGAAAAAAACATCCTCAATTATGTAAGCAATGTGAGCATTTCACAAGTGTGGGGGACTATAACCATGAGGAAAGGAATCTTCTAGAGAGTCATCGCAGCACTGGAGCACTGTAGCTTAGTTGAGTGTCTGTCTGCTGTAACAGTCCTGACAGTGCCTGGCACTGCACAGTGTGCTGCCCAAACAAATGCATTACTGCTGAGGCTGGCATCTCAGCCGGACATGCTATGCCATCTAAGGAATGTAGTGGGTGATATCTGAAATGCCTTAACATAGCATGCTGTAATACAGCCTGATATTTTACACTGTCTGCTGTAACACATGAGTAGGCCATAGTAGAAATCCACATCAGACGTGTAATATAGGTGTAATATAGGTGTTATTTTCTGATTTGGGATAATCTACTGGGATGCAAAGCATCAATGGTTCTTGAAATTTCCTTCCAACCTAGTAATGAACCCTATGCGCTATACTATTTCTAACACCACAGTCTCAACAACAGCAATTCTTAGGCCATCTTCAAACTCAGGTCCACGATATAAATTAATTTCAGGTGGATTAAAATTAAAATCAGGTGGATTTCAATGGTTTCCTGGAAGATGAAGGCCTAACGTTAAACATTGATCCCATGACCCACTACCAATTATAATTTAAACTTACTCATTTCTCGGACACATTCCATCTTGAAAGACCTTGTCCAGAGGGACAATAGTTTGACCAAGGAACACGTCAAGTCCGATTAGCACTCGATGCATCACTGTGAGGACCAAGTTGCTGCTCCCCGGGGGATAGGCGCTCGTTCCAGCCAACTCCAATAACCCGGGCAGAAGTTCGAAAGTACATTCTTCATTCCACTCCGGTTCCGCTGCCTTCTCCACCAAACCGGTGGTGTATTTCTCTTTTCCCAGCTGAATGATGGTGTACACATAGCGGCTGCCGTGCTTGCCCTTCGTTCTTAGTCCCCTTGCCCGAAGGACAGTCACATTTACATGCGTGGGAACCCATCTCTGGTCGTCGTCGTCCAGGCTTATCAAAGGCATCCTGAAATGTTTGCTATGACATAAACGGGATGCCTGCAGTAGGAGACGACAACAGAGGGGAACCTTCCTTCTCTCCCTCCGCTGTTTTTTCCAGGAATTGTCTAACGGTCTTGATAATTGCGCATTCGGTTCGCTGGTGTATGTGCCCTCGCCCTTGCGTCTGTCCGGCCCAGCTCACTTACTGTGTTTGCTCGTTCAGGCAAGCTCAAAATCTCTGCATAATCCCCAAACGCATACGATAAAATCCGGAGTAATATCCGTCATTGGATATTAAAATGCGCATTCGTTTATCTTTGATGCTATCCACAATACCTCCAGCGGACAAAAACAACTTCCTCACGCGCGTGCTTCCATTTCAGGCCCCCAAACTGTTTACTCTCTCAATCTCTTCACAGATTTTGATAACTCATTGTGATGACGGCCCGCCCACTGTAACAATTGCGGCCCGCGTGCCAGATATCTGCCGAACTAAAGAGCAGGCTTCACTTTCACAGCGTCATGCGCAACGTTTGTTTCATGTATGTAGGCTATATGATGATGCTGCCGTCGTTAACGACGATGCGAGAAAATAAACGTTGGTGGAACGAACGTGCTTCATCACAGACGCACCATTTAGTAATGCGGTCCTATGCGGTGACAGCCGCTGCTGGCCGAAAATAAAAGTTGTGTTCGTCTCCAAAACCAGGGCGGGGCGCTCTGCTGCAAGCTAACAGCATATCAACTCTAAATCCGTCTTCTTGTACACACATCATTATTTTCACGGGAAATCACGAAGCTCTCCCAGAATGGTGGAGCAGATTACATAACCGATGGCCAGTGATAACAGTTTGCTCGTGCAGATTATTTAAGGGTCGCGCTCTGCGGGTTACATGAACAACTTCACTGGTAGGCCGATTACTCTCGAAGTTAAACGTCTATTTAGAGTAAAAAACCTTTTACCGTTGTCTAGCCGAACCAACAGCTACAGAAACAGAATACTAACATAGGCGTGCGAAATTTTTAGTCTAGACTGTGATTTTGGACCAAATCACAATACAAATTATCAAATCATATCTTTCTTTCTCTCTCTCTCTGTGTGTGTGTGTGTGTGCGCGCGCGCGTGTGATTTAAATTCTAACTAGGCTAACTGTTTTTTAATTATTTTTTTATCTTACGCCTAATCGAGGCAGGCAATAATTAGGCAAACCTTCACAGATAGCGCCTGTTATCTGTGATCATGCAGTGCCATTGACCACTTGTAAAAAATGGACAGGCATGGAGATCATACATTTTCATACCTCTTTCCTATTGTATGCCGTATGTAACTTATCTTTATCATTTTCAAATGTTATCTCAACATTCACACAAATATGCTGTCTATGGGCCTACAGCCCCCACAAGTCTGCAACCACATTCTGCTTGAAATACAGAATTTACATTTTGTCTATCAATAAGAGTGCAGTGGAATTTAAATAGTAAGCCTAAGTGGAAATATGTTGTGACACAGTTTAGTAAAGAAACCACATGAGTTTCTTTCTCTCCTTCTCTCCCCTGAGGTGAACACGGTTGCCATCTGGTGGACTACACTGTACATACACAGATATGGTACTTTTTGTAAAGGCCGGACTCCCTTTCAACCCACCTTGTTCACAGCGGTAGGCTATGACACATTCCAGACTGAAGTCACTTTTAATATCTTTTTAGGAGGATACAGCACATTCCCAGTTAAGCCCCTCTGCTGGGTAAAGGACACCTGCTTAGCTATTTTTTTTCCATGAAACTATTTTAACTGACAAAGAGGCTATACTGAGAAAAAAATATCACAAGTACATGTCAAATTCTGTTAGTCTGTCAATTTCACAGTGTCGACAGGGTAACTCAGAGAGTAAAAGATTAATTGTCAGAGAGCAAAGGTGGCTACGTGTTAACAGTCACAACATGATACAGCACAATGACAAGCCTTAGTGCTTGAGGCTTTTCACTAAAACCATTTCTTGAGTTCAGGACAAGATGAGACAAGCAGACATAACATGCTGTTGGAAAGATGCCCACTGTTCAGGTTTAAGTTGTCACACAGGCTTAAACCTTACATGGCAGGTAAAGTTCATTGATGCAAGTTCAACCCTTAGTGCCCAGCTGTACAATACAATGCAAAAACACATTTCACACAACGATGCCTTGCTAGTCCCAGGGGACTGTCATCATGTCATCATGTAAAGGTTATGAAAAGTCTATTTTGGTCTTTAAGAGACTTTGGAAATGTCACAAAGATGTCACAAAGCAGGTTTTTAGGACCCCATGGAGGAAATATAGGTACAGTCACTCCAATATATACAGAGTTGATGTTGTGTGTATGTATTGAACAAGTTCAGATACAACATGGCACTTTGTTCTCTGATCTGACAGAGTAGCAAATGCATTATATAATTTAAAGTTAAGTTAAGTAAATAAAACATCAGATTTTCCATAGCACCATAACAATCTATTAACAATTATTTTGCACTTATGCATGGAGTAATATTTTTTTTGTCAAATAACTTACTTGAACAGTATATTCCAGTACATTCAGAACCACAGTTTATGGCATGGCAGATATAGCAATGAGGCAAAAATATCAACATGTATCCTGAGTAATAAAAACTTTACAAAGGCATTTCTTCAGTAGGAATGCAAACGACTATTGCAATAATACTCTAGTATTGATAATAAAACCTTACAAAAAAGGATTTTAAGAGATCATACTAATCTGGGTGCAACTGTGAGACGAACTAGCCATGGAACATCAGACCTGTGCGAGGGTAGGTCCATGGACAAAAACAAGCCCCCCAAAAAAAACAAAAAAACACACATAATAACAATGGAATCTGTAGAGGTTTCAGGGTGCTGAGAGGATTCTGGAATGTTCACAGGTCGGAAGAAGTCTCTACTTGGCGCAAGGGGGGAACCATTAATAAGGAGCTATATTTTGAGCCTCCTTTTCAATAATCTCAGTGTGAGTCAATGCATGGCTAGGCCTTGTGTCCTTACTGTGTGGGGCTGTCTTTTAAAGAAAGTCTTGGGGTCAACCAAAGCAAACGTCTTAGTCAACGAGCCTGTCTTAGTCGCCGAGCCCATTCTGTGGCGGCTTCAGGAAGAGCTCGTCTTGGGACAGTTGGCCATCAAAACCCTCCATGTAGAGGCTGCTACTGCTGCTGCTGCTCCCGCTGCCTCCACCCCCACCCCCCGCCACTTCCAACCCCGCCACAACCCCCGTTGGCCAGGAAGGTGCCCACCGCTCGTCCCTGACGTGCGTGACCCACTGCGTCACTGAACACTTTGTTAATCTGCTCCTCAGAGGGCATCCACCAGTCTGGGTTGGACGCACAGTGCATTCGGATGAACTCTGTGAAGACAGGAAAAGAGGAGTAGATTTGTGAGCATTTGAACTTGAGAGCTTCTGCCATCTGGCCTACTTTATGGCATGTCAACTGCTAGAAAATAGTAATAGAAGACAAGATAACTGTTTTCATAACAGTTAGCATTATGCATTTCAATGGGGTTTGTTGGGTGTCACCATACTTTCCACTGCATACATTTACTGCTAACGACTATTGTTGCCTTCTCACGTCATTTGCACTTAGGTAATAAGGTTGATGGGCCTACCTCTGAGACAGGTGACCTTGACCGGGTTCAGAGGTCGTCTCTCGGGCCCGATCTCCCCCGTCTGGACAGAGCGTTTCCTCTTGCCCAGGCCGCAGGAGTACTTCAGTTCGTCCGTGGTGAAGACGTACCGAATAAGATAGCGGAGCAGGCGGCGGCCATCTTTTTTGGAAGAGTTCACAGCCTCGTCCCACTGCTTGTTGGTGATAAAGAGCGGGTAGTTCCCCAACAGCTGTTTGCTACCCTGGAGATATAACAACACAGTCACTAACACCATCGCCTACACAGGAAAATCTATTGTGTTCAGTTCAACTCTTTAAGAGTGGATTTTAACACAATTTTGATTTTACATGGTATTTACATGGTTATTTGATTTTGAAGGGTTAAAACTACTATGACAAGAGTTGAGTAAGTAGAGCTTGTTACTCTATTCAGATCAAAAGGGGTTAATTTAACACTTTCAGTCTCTTAATTTAAAACTTGAGAATTTTATAGTTGGGATTTTACTTTTGTGCATTTGTTACAAATAATAAGCAATAATGATATGTCAGCTACACTGTCGCTCCCTCCCTTACTAGCCAGGTACATTGAGGATTGGTTCCCAAGCTAAGTGCAAAAGATAGCCTCTTTGCTAAATCATCTTTTACAATTAGGGGAAATGTTGTTTTAAAGGGTAAAGCTTTCTAATCCTCTGGTACGGGCAGTGAAAACAAAACCTCATGCTGAGTGAGCATAGATTCAGCACGTATGGTTTTTAGAACACTAGCTAACTGTGGAATGGAAAATGGTGTGTGATCATAGCCGTGGGAATCCCCATAACCTGAAACCAGATGGTTTGCCCACAACTAAGATGTTTGACTGATCAAGGGTCTGTAACTGAGCTGTTCTGAAACTTGGGGCTTTGCTTTAGTTATGCAATAAGTGCCACAAAGCTTTCCGATCAACTTATTTGCTTGATTAGCTTGAAATACAGTATAGTTTCATGTGTTTAACTTCACGTTCAATTCACTCCACAGGAATGAGTTGGCTCTAATCCATGACTTGATTTGAAGTCCAGAACAGACGGTGTCTGTACCATGACTCAGGTTAAAATATAAAAGGGTAAAAGTAGTACAGTATGTCTCACTAATACTTCTTAATGCCATATAGATGTGTTCATTTGTTTGCTGCTGCCCTAAATGTTGCTTTCAAACATACAATAACATACAGCATATTCATTAAATAAGATGTGCTTTATCAGAGACAAGGTTATGGTATTTTCAGTGATAACATGCTATGGGTGGGTATCTTCCCCTGACAGATTTCCAGACAAGCTCTCATTTGTCATATTGTTAAGAGTGTACATGAGTTTAAACAGGGTGGGTTAAGCTGTTTCTTGTGAGTATGTGAGTCAGTCTCCTGTGATCCCTACCCAGTAACACTGAATAGTCATGAGTTATGTTAATGTCTTAATCTAAAATGCAGAGGTGTGGACTGGAGTCACATGACTTGGAATCGAGTCAGACTCAAGTCACAATTTTGATGACTTCAGACTCGACTTGACAAAATTAGAAATTACTTGTTACTCGACATGGACTTCCATGCTATTGACTCGAGACTCGACTCAGACTTTGCCCCTTTGACTTGTAATGACTTGCGGCATGGTAAAATTATTTGTATCTTATAAAAACAACTATTTTCTGCCCATACCAACTACAGCAGCCTCTAGTTCATTGTTAATGTTACACCTGCAACGCAACATTATTTTGCATGGAATGCAGGTCTCTTATCCAGAGACTTTCTAATGAGGAGACACAGCATTCAAAGAATCTCCCATAGAAATGTATGGGGTTAGTTCGTAACGCAAACATGGCAGTCGTCTACACATATTCCGCCCTTTCCGCCACCAAAAGTTGACATGTGAAATGGTTTAGAATGCAGTGCAGCCAATAAAATATTTGGGGACATTGAGCACTATGGCTCCAGGCATCCCAAAGTGCTTGGAGGAGAATGCACTGTAGTTCTGGACTAGTTCAGTGACCAGTCGGGGCAGTTTCATGTCTCTGTTGCTGAGATAGATTTGATCGTCAAAAGGTCAGAATCGCCAAGTATCTTGTAGGGGCTGTTTTTAAAGAGTATTACTTGCATGGAATTTATTGGTGTGAAAAGACTAGTTTTAGGCGAAGCACTGCTAATTGGGCGCAGAGATTGTCCGTGTTGTGGTGAGTGAGACAAGGTACTCATGTGTTGCGTGATATCTCTGCACCCAAGTAGCAGTACTTGTGTAAATGTAGGCTAGTACTGCTTCAGCCTCTGGCAAGCTCGGGGGCAGCAAGCGACTGGTAGCTTGAGAGCATGTGTTTTAGGCATAGTGCAAGCCCTAATCTCTGACTGAAAGTGCACAGAACTTGTGCATTTACATAACAATATTTAATACATTTCCCCCTCTAACTTTTGGGCTTAAAGGTGCTCTAAGCGACGCCACACGTTTTTTAGGCTAAAACATTTTATGTCACTTACTGCAAACATCACCTAACCAACCGCTAGCTGGCTGTGTCCTGAATACACTGTAAAAAAAACGCAAACTCTGTGGACAGCCAAGGCTCCAAAAATGGCAAACCTAGCCCATAAAAGCTCTCTATTTTGTTTGAAAGTCAACAGAAGTGACGTTACCCAGCATCGCTTAGAGCACCTTTAAGTACGAAAAAATGTCTGACGTGGCAAGTTCACCAAGCTCCCAATCTCATTCCACAAGCCCTCTCGCGTCTGTAGATGGTAATGTTTCATGTAGGGTTCATGTCAATTCATACTGACTAACATTTGAAAACATGTTAAATTAGGCCTATATATATATTAATATATAAGTCGCACCTGACTAAGTCACAGCCAAACTATGAAAAAAAGTGCGACTTACAGCCAAAAAAATACGGTAGTTCCAACCAAGTATGTATTTGCTTACAAAAGGGCTGTGTCTCATTTGACATTGTTATTTTGTACACATTGTAACTACACACATCACAGCATGTAAATTCTTTTGTCACTATTGGGAGGTGTAGGCTAATGAAGCCGGCCACTTCAAGGCACTTGTGATAAGCCAGGATAGCGGTGGGTGCGTCAGACTGAGTAACTACATGCACGGAGATGAGAAGGCTATGTAGCCTACTATCAACTTATCGAACTCTGGGGAATAGGGTGAATGAGCTGAAGTCCCAAAAAGTCGCCGTGTTCCTTTAAAGTTGCTTCATTAGCATGACAGTCGGGACATAGTATTACCAGTCAGTGAATTCATTACACTCAAAAATCCAAAACCTGTAGCCTATTCACTCTTACTTTTCCTCAGTAAGAGAACAAAGGATACTTTGTTTGTCTTTGGGCTTGTGATTATAAGTGTTTTAAAACTCTTCAATATGTAAAGTATAAGTACTGTATATATTGATAAGAATGATATATAGAAAGCATGATTGATGACATATTAATATGTGGTTGAATAATACGACAGTGACTTGTTTAGGACTCGAAAAAAAATTGCTTGGGACATCTCTGTCGTGACTTGGGACTTGACTCGGACTTCAGCGTTAAGACTTGAGACTTACTTGTGACTTGCCAAACAGTGACTTTGTCCCACCTATGCTAAAATGTTTACATTTTATTTCCTAAAATCACCTTCAATATTTACAATTCATAATACAGAGACCAAAGTGACCACAGAGACCATGTGACCTGCGGCCAGACCATGTCACCTTCTCAGGGATGGACGTCCTGGAGCGGATGTGTGTCCTCACCTCTGTCAACTGCTCCTCGGGCGGGGGCTGGAGGAGCTGGTTGTGTTGTTGCAACACTGCCTTAAAGAAGTCCAGTACGCTCTGACAGGGGGCTTCAACACAAACCAGATGGAAAGGTCAAATTTCCTTCATCCTGAATCTGTGCAGAGTTACAAGGGACTATAATAGGTTACTACTATTTAAAAATAAATAAATATTTGGATCGGATTCAGTCCCAAAAGGAGTTCATTTTTGTATTCTTCTGAAGTAACATGAAGGAAAGTATTATATTACAGTTGAGCCTACATGACGGGATCTTTACATAAATTACATAATTTTCCAATCAAAAATTGCTTTTTCGGGCCTTTCGGTGAACACATAAATAGTGTCTGTATTCATAATGCTTCACATGATCCCTGCAACTTTATAACACAGTTCTGTTTACATCTTTATACTCAGGGTATAAGATCCACTACATTTGTGGCACATTCCAAAGAATGAAAGGAACCACAATTTCAATACAGTTGAAGCAGTTTAGTATTTATGTTTGTAGGGGAATCTGGCACGGTGTCCAAAAATTCCTTTGACTTCTCCATGCATATTATAGAGTAAAATAGATCAACCTAAACTGCAATAACATCCTTTATTTACTACTGCTGGTAGGTCAAATGTCCCTGTGAGAGTAATATGTATGACTCTATGTGGATTCATTCCTTCAGTGGGCAGGCGGGCGGTGTGTGTGTGTGAATATATGTGTGTGTGTGTGTGTGTGTGTGTGTGTGTGTGTGTGTGTGTGTGCATGAGTGTGTGTGTGTGTGTGTGTGTGTGTGTGTGTGTGTGTTAGCTATTAGTGAATAATAGCTTGGAATATATATACTCGGTTCTAACTGCCAGGTGAATCATTATATAATCAGGGATTCCACTAAGAGGTTCTGCTTTAAACTCCATCACTTGTCTGTGATAACAAGCATGACACTTTCACATGTTCTTTAAATAGAAATCTAGAGGATAAACTGATGGAAGACAACACATGGCCCATGAATGATGCTGTCATTCATCATGTGATTATCATACATCTGTGGTTACATGTAATTAACATAGTATGATCAACTGCTATGCAAATAGCTAGTTTAGTCAAACAGTGGTAACTATCTGAACTGTTCCTCATGTGATGCACGCATGGCTATTTAATAACGGACTGTCCTGAAGCTGTGATATCTATCTGACCTGTACAGATGCTTGGCTATCCGGATGCATGTCTATTTACATAGGGACTGTCCTGAAGCTGTGATATCTATCGGACCTGAACAGATGCATGTCTATTTACATAGGGACTGTCCTGTAGCTGACAGATGCTTGGCTATCCTCCTGATGCATGTCTATTTACATAGGGACTGTCCTGTATCTGTGGTGGGTACCTGGCACGCTCTCCAGCTTGTTGCGCAGCTCCTCGTTCTCCTGCTGCAGGCACAGCACCTCCTGCTCCAGCTCGATGCAGCGTGGACAGCAGCCTTCCTCCTCCTCCTCCTCCTCGGGCAGCGTGGACGACGGGTGGCCGTAGGACTCGGACGGAGACGGCGAGGCCCAGCCGCCCATGCTGTGCCGGGGGGAGGCAGCACTGCCGGCGGGGGCAGGGGGCTCCAGGTGCGCTGGCCGGCAGTGTTCCCCCTCCGGCGGCGGCCCGGTGAGCAGGTAGCTCTGCAGGGACTCGGTGAAGACGCGCAGGAAGGCCGAGGTCTGCTGTTGGCTCCAGGTGCTGCCCGCCACGCGCTGGGCCTCCACGTCCCCGGGGTCCAGCCCGGGGGCCTCTACGGGCCGAGGCTTGGCCGCGGGGGAGGGCCCACTGCTGCCCGGTGGCCTCTCCAGGTCCTCCTGCTTGATGTGGGAGGAGGGGAAGGGTGCGGGCAGCGAGCCGTGGGGCTCCATGAAGCGCCCATTGCTGTTCAGGAGGCTGAGCACGCGACTGCACTGCTGGGCAAATGCGTCCAGAATGAGCCGATTCTCTGGGGAGGAAGAGAGACCAAACACCAACGGTAATGAGCATGCACCTATTCATGAACATCAGGATCGGAGTGTAACGACACACTGAACTCACGATTCAGTAATCTTTTGACCAATCTGACGTTGAACAAGTGAAATCAAAAGCAGATTACATCCTATTGAAATTAAAAATTGCTTCACGATTCATTTTTTTATCTCAACTGGCTGTAATCTTCACACACTTGTATCGATTTTTAGCCGATTCATGGTGCATTGTTATATCCCTATCAGCAGGGTAAGAGAAACATACAATATATTCATATAATAACGTCTTTCCACAAATAGCAGTGTTCTTGTCTTGTTCTTACCATGCTGTTCTTTAACACTTTTGAATGTAAACCCTGTGCATTCTACAGTTGTAGACAAGAAAAGGTAGGTAAGAAATGCAGGGTAAGGAGTCCATGTAAACCCTCAGCTGAGAAACACATTACATGTGTCCTCAGTTATGTGTTAAGATAGTCTCCACTTACGTGTTTAAGTAGTTCTCTGTTATGTGTTTAAGTGTTTTCAGTTATTGAAGTAGTTTTCAGCTATGTGTTTTGAGCATTCTGTGGTTTCAATCTGTTGTTGCCACAGAAACCCCCTTCCCCCATCTTATCTCCATCTTTCATCTCTCTCTTCCTCTTTCTATTTTCACTCTGCCACCATTATCAGTCGCTCACATCTATGAGCACGGAGGGGAGGGGAGGGAGGGGAGGGGATGGCAGAGGAGAGGAGGGGATGGCAGAAGAGATGGGAGGAGGGGAGAGGAGAGGAGAGGAGAGGAGGGAGGAGAAGAGATGGGAGGAGGGGAGAGGAGGGATGGGAGAAGAAATGGGAGGAGAGGGAGAGGAGAGGAGGGGATGGCAGAAGAAATGGGAGGAGGGCAGAGGAGAGGAGGGGATGGCAGAAGAGATGGGAGGAGGGAGAGGAGAGGGAGGAGGGGATGGCAGAAGAGATGGGAGGAGGGGAGAGGAGAGGAGAGGAGAGGGGGATGGCAGAAGAGATGGGAGGAGGGGAGAGGAGAGGAGGGGATGGCAGAAGAGATGGGAGGAGGGGAGAGGAGAGGAGGGGATGGCAGAAGAGATGGGAGGAGGGGAGGGGATGGCAGAGGAGAGGAGAGGAGAGAGAGGAGAAGTTGGAATGAAAAAAGCGAGAGAGCTGCATCCTCAAAAGTAAATCTTCCACACAGGGATTCTGCCTACGCCCAGTGAGTGGTGTAAAATGAACATGTGCTGTGTATGTGTTTTGTATACTGTAGTCTTTGTGTGTGTTGTATATGAGTGAGTGAGAGAGAGGACAGGCAAGGTGGCATCCCCTCTCCCCTGTAGGAAAAATGATTTTGCTTTGGGACTAAAGTTCTTACATGCACAGTCTGTCACAAACAGACCAGGCAGCAAGTCTGCTTTTAAAATGAAAGGTTAGTTTTATTTGTCATGGCACCTGATATGTTGAGACACTAGGTGATCAGGACCTGAAACTCAGGGGATCTACAGGAGTCTTTCTTTCAACAGTCAAAGAACATTCATCACAACACCTTTAGTCACATGGGCCAGAACGACCACAGCGTGTTTCAGACAGAGCTGTTGGAAAATAACCTTCACAGTTAAGTGCAAAACATCCTCTATCCTGTCAGGCATGAGACCTAGTTTTAGGAACGAGAGTCTCACGAGTCTACAGGTGCATCCAGTCTCAGGCTGGTGCCATTGAACTGTAGCTGGACGTGAGACGTCAAGCTTATCCAACTAAAGTGGCCAAAGATGTGCAATTTGTGTTGTACAGTAGTTGTGTCTCTGACACACATCCACTGGTTATGTCTCATATCACATACTAGGCTTACAGTGGTGTGGAATGCAAACTCTTCATTTATAGTGGTTTATAGGTAAATAAATAGTAGGCCTATGCAAACACTAATAATCGTTATGTGAGTTACATGGTTTCCATCCTTCATTTTACTTGTCTCAAAATATTTCTCACAGCAGGTGAGTATTATTTAGTTTGAAACAAAAACAGACAATTAATCACCTTACCCCCCAAGTGGAGATAAAGTAAAAACAACATAAAGTGGAGATAAAGTAAAAACAACATGTTCACAAAGCCAGGCGAAAACAAGAAACATCACACGACGACAGACAGGGCAGAGGCATCTTCGGTCTCATCCAGCACCCCCCCCCACAAACACACACACACACATCTCCCATCCCCCCATGCAGCGACAAAATGAGATGAGAGATCTTGTGCATCTCTTGCTGGGCGATTATGAACCTGTCAGCCCCACACAAAGAGACAAGGCAGGTAATTACCAGGGGCCTGGCCGTCACTGCGGAGACCATGTGACGGACAGGCTGGTGTCTCGGCAGGAGTCGGAGACGTGTCTATCGCGCCGGTGCAGATGTGCCGATGGATTAATATGCACGGGCGCTCTCTGTTTACCCGCAGAAATGAATCTGATATCATTTCCCCCCATCGCTTTCTCATTTCTCTCTCTCATGCCCTTTCTTCCTCGCTCCCCTGCTCTCACTCTCTCACACACACACACTCACAGAGACACACACACGCACACATACAGACACTCACACACACTCTCACAAACACACACACGCTTACACACTTTGTCCCTGACACTATGCACAGACAGAGTCTCATAAAATTTCATTAAACACAACACCCGATGGGGAGAGGGAAATTTATGAGGCCCATTTATTTTAATCACAATCTCTTTGGGAGAGCTTTTAAATGCAATTTGCGTTATTACAGCGATTTCAGAGCCGTGTCCTTGGGTGTGAGTCTGTCTGTCCCCACGCCTGCCGGAATTAAAAAGCAGAAGCTATTGTCACTGTTTGCTCCCCCCCCCGGGCACCACAGCTGCAGTCACTGTAGCCCAATATGCACAATTAACCTCCCTTTCTCTCAAATAGCTACATCTCAATACATCTTCATAGCACACCCAGACAAATACACACATGTAACGGCATCCTTACACACACACACACAACACACACACACACACACACACACACACACACACACACTCAAAGAGTGCATGCACTTGTGTGAAAATGTAGTTAATTGATACACATATGCAACAAATGCAGACAAACACATGTATCACACACACACACAGACACACAAAGACATTTGCACTGTGCGCTACTGTAATTCTTGGGTGCCTAGGCGTGCTGAATTGTGCTTTTTTTTTGGGTGAGATTTTTGTGAGGTTCAACAGAGAGTGTTGGATTGCCAGTGAAGCTGTGGTGCCCTTGTGCATAAGTAGAGCAAGAGAAAGCACACTGAACATCCTCATTGACAAGCTGATATCTATCTCTCCTCTCGCATTCTCTCCCTCTCTCGCTCTCTCATGGCTGCTGATTAAACAGTTAATCCTGTTTCGCAGCATGCTCTTTGATGATCTGCTTAATAGAACAGCATGATTGTTCAGTATCGGCTTACTCACAGCTGACTCGCCGTGCTCAGTTTAGGGCTTGCCGGCTTATCAGCCACTGTGTCATGACAAGGAGCTGTGCATGTGCAAGAAGATACTTTTTTTGTGGTATCCAAGATCTCCCACCCCCACCCAAAAACATGGAGAAGTATGGTGTGTCTGGCTCTTACATCAGTGGCTGAGACAGCTTCCCCTGTGCTCTACAGAGCCTTAACATCCTACTTGTTATTACATGTATGCTTACAACACCTCGGGCAGCCGTGGCCTACTGGTTAGGGCTTCAGGCTTGGAACCGAAGGGTTGCCGGTTCAAGCCCCTGAAGTGCCCATGAGCAAGGCACCTAACCCCTCACTGCTCCCTAAGCGCTGCTCTAGCAAGGTAGCTTACCGCTCCGGGTTAGTGTGTGCTTCACCTCACTGTGTGTTCACTAATACACGGATGGGATAAATGCAGAGACCAAATTCCTTGTATACGCAAGTATACTTGACCTAGAAACCTGATTTACATTTACAATTTACACTATGCTTAGGTCATAGCCAAACTAACATTTGGCTTAGCATTAGGGTGACGGTCTAACTTAAGGAACAGTGCTTTATGTATTTGAGTCCACTTTTTGACATGAATGACATGCGCTGTAATGTGCTCACATATTTCACATAGCTTTTCAGGGCCCACGGCTACTAGTACTATTGTGTCCAGGACCCATATGAGACCTGGGTTGGTATTGATACAGCACAATCTCACTAGCTTCCATTTCATACTGACACAATTTTATTTCTGTCAGATTCCACGGAAAGCAGACACAACAACTGACCTTCAATGTTTTACACTAAGCGCTGTTGAACTGGACAACAACAATCCCTGGAGAGGAGACTAGACATACTGTACATAAACCCTAACAGTCAAAATGCAGTCTAGTCTGGGAATAGCCTGGGAAAAAGTTGCATCTTCAACCTATGTACATCTTTATCTGGGGCTTTGCAGCATTCAAGTCCCCATCTGGAGAATGTGGTGTGACATTATTAGGACTTAAGGGTATGAACTTCATCTCGTCCACAATTGTCATCTCTGGTTTCAGGGTCGGCACATTTTTTTTTTATCTTATCATCCCAGCTTTACTGTACAAAAGAACCTATGCTATATGAACCAATGCTTGTGCTTAAATATGGTTAGAATCATAACCGCGCTGCACTAATTTGTTAAAAACGGTTGCATTCGAGTTAATTCTGCAAACCTACCACCACAAATAGAATTCAATTCTGTGGGAAACACTGCTATAGCCTGGTACAACCAGACCCTTTCACTTTCTGCATGTCCTAGTGTAATCTCAGTGACACAGTAAGTCGGGTAGTGGCAGGCAACACAGAGGCTGCTCACCCCACTGTCCTCCTGCTGCCACCGGATGCTTCCACTGGCCCACTGGCCTGGATGAGTCTGGGCTGTTTTCAGAGCAGGTCGCACAGTACAGACCACAGCAGTCTAGGTCACTTCTCACTATAGCGGCTTTGCGTCACAAATGATAATCATTTGATATTGTGCTAGGTCCATGACAGGATATTCTTCACTATGCAAAGCGAAATACTGTATATGGTGTTGTTTAATGGTTGACCCTGGAATCGATTTAGGTGGCAGGTCCACAAGACTTGCGCCTGGATGAGCTACAGCCAGGAATTAAATCAAATGCCTGAAATAAACATATATATATATTATCTCGACACAAGCACCCTAGTGTATGAAATGTGCTGCTATAAACTTGCCTTTCCTTGGAATTAGGCTTGTTAAATCTCCAATCTCCAAAGCAAAAGTACAAACCTCTATACAAGTACTAGCACAAAAGCTCGCAAAGGGATATAGCACAAAAATGATAGCAAAAATGTGGAACTTAGAGAGAATTGTTGTCCTTTTGGATTCGCAAACATAACATGCCCTCTTCATAAATTTCATCCCCTCTCGAAGCAGTCGCCATTTGGAGCTTCTGATTATCACGAGCCCTTTAAGATATGAATGCCTTGTATGCATGCTCATTGCTGTAACACACTTGTTAGCACAGATTTCTGGCTGCTTTCAGACCACAACATACATTATCACATAAGCCTGCACAAAACACACACACACACAGACACGCTGCTTTGAAGTTTTGTAGCCTAAATGTTTATCAGATAAGAAATAAGTTAAACTGGCAAATAGGTCATGTGTAGACTGCAGGCCACTGGAGTCTACACATGACCTAACCACATTGCTAACCATGTGACGTTTTACTTTTAACAGAATAACTTACTAACTTCTCAAATTGAGTGGCAAGATTGTGCCGTTAGCAAGATGCTTTTGGGTATCTGCGTCATGTCTTTTAGAACACGAAAAGAAAAAAAAAAAGCCATACCGTTGCTCATTCCATAACTGCAGTCTGGAGACTCCTGACGAAGCTCGGCTCGCCCTGAGTGCCTGGAGTCGGGGTGCAACCCTGCTCCGACGCCTCCACCACCACAGCCGATCTTCCGCTGGCTACCAAGGGATGCCGCCGCCGTTCCGCTTCCTGCTGATGCTGAGGTAGATGTCGCGACGCTGCTGCTACTGGGCCTGTTTTCGCAGGGGAAACGGTACGACGTCTGAGGCTGCTGTTGGCTGCTACTGATAGTGACAGTGGCTTGATGAAACTGCAGGCGTTGCTGCTGCTGCTGATGTGAATACTGATTATAATGACTGAAAGACGGATGGGGATGCTGCCCTCCTGCGTCTCCGAGATGCGGGATATCCACCATTGTGGGTCTGTCAAACCTCGCCTTGCCAGCTGCCCGCTTGTTCGGGAACGTCTTGAGCGCGCTGTAAAGACTGCGCTGCTGGCGGCATATCTTGGAAGCCGAGAGACCGTCGTCTGCTGGCACTATTTCCTCCTCCATCGCCGCGCAAGTTGTCAGCTAGCTAAATGACTTTTGCCTCTCCGGTCGCAGGTGTCGCTTCGCCTGCGGTGTGTGTCAACGACGATTATGAGGTGCCTCCCCACCCCCTATGTCTTGGTGTCTAGCCTACTGTCTCAAACACTTCCAACTCAATCTGAAACACTCGGAGGGTGGGCGCCTATACTGACATGGCACCGAACCAATCCCCTGGTAGGAGCGTCACGTTTTGGAGAGTATGCCTACCAGCATATGAACACAGGCGGGACTTTGACGTCCCGTCTGCATGCTGTGTGTGTGTGTGTGTGTGTCAGAGAGAGAGAGAAAGAAAACAAATAAGAGGGAGAAAACTCTTAGCAGCACTTTTGATTAATACCAATGATGGTTACTAGGTTATATAGGCTAGGCTAAAATTAAAAAAGAACAAACAACATAAAGAACCAAAAGAAAGTAGCCTATTATGTTGCTTTTAATTATTGCCTAATTTAAATGATTAGTGACAAATAATAATAATAATAATAATAATAATTATAATAATGATGATGATAATAATAATGAATATCCTAATAAGGATAATAAGAAAAAGAAGGAAGCCTAATGAAAAAAAAATATTCTTCAATACGCCTAGGCGTAGGCAAAACATATTTTGTATATTCAATACAATCTGGAACGGTCATTCTCGTAAAGAAACAAATGAACCACAAGATGGCAGTATATCATCATCAAGGGGTATAGACCTGCTCATTCTTGAAGCAAGGCTTTCCAGTTCAGTTCACAATTAACAATTACACGGACAGCTTACCGTGTCATAATGTTATAACAAAATGTACAGATAATTTAACGGAATACCATAAGTCCTGGACAAAGTAGTCATTTGTCGTTCACTTTGGATGCCAGTCTAGAAAAACAATGCTACAGAAAACAGAAAAATGCTAGAAAACAATTGTTAATAACCAATTAATAGATGTGCAGAATAGGCTATTTCATAACAGACCTGTTTTGGGATACATAATGTGAAGTTTAAACATGGGCGTTAATGTATTGGCCTGTAGGCCTAGTTAAATGCAGGAAATTGATTTGTGCTTTTAAAAGAATTTATCAAAGTTAATTTAACCTTTTTTTTTGGCCTCATCATCATATCCAGGGGGCACCATAAAGGTTGGTAGAGGAAGAGGCGCCAAAACACTCGTAGGTGGTTTCTAATGAGATGACCATGAGACACCACAAAGCGAGAGCAGAGACATGAATGCGCACGTTTGCGTAGCAAAGCTGCGTGCGCGTCAACGGATGAGCTCACAAAAAGCAACAGGTTTGAAATGAGGTTGCGGTCAGATGCACGGCACCACTGACAGGACGCACACGCTCTCGCTCGTGGATTTGGATTGCTAGCCTTTATTCACAACTTTTGACAGGGGGCTTGAGAATTCTCATGTTTTCCAATGTTCTGGACCGCTTCTGCTTTGCCGGGTCCTATTTGATATTGGCGAACACAATGGACATTCAGAGAACTAAATGAAAAATGGATGTCAGAAACTGGTAAATGTAAGGATCTGCTAAAGGATCTGCAAAACTGCTAAAGGATCACAGAATCGGCATTTGTTGTGATGGTCTGAATGATCGGAGTTTGCAGCGGTACCTCTGTTTGCGATTTTGTATTTAGAAGAGTTGGAAAAACTCTCTGATAACTATGACAGCAACGATTCATCAAAGCATTTGTGGTGTAAATGAACAACTTCATGATGGTAAATAAACCAAACATCTTTGTGGATTATACAACGAGGTTGCAGCAGCGCATTTGCCAGTTTTATTAACTACAATCAATCGTGTGAAATAAAAAGCGTGCATTCCAGTCAAAGCGTCACGGGCAAACTACGGCACATTCGCCGGCATGGTGCGCCTTCTCAACTGCCTTTTTCTGGGCTACTTGACATGGAACCTCCGGATATCTGATGCCCAGGGAGAGTATTGCCACGGCTGGCTGGACGGCCATGGAAATTACCACGAAGGCTTTCAGTGCCCTGAAGACTTCGACACGATGGACGCGACCGTATGCTGCGGGACATGCTCGCTTCGGTACTGCTGCGCTGCCGTGGACGCACGGCTAGACCAGGGGAGTTGCACCAATGACAGGGAAGTGGAGAACACCGAATTTGCAGCTCGTAAGATACTTTTAATACGTTTCAAAGTTTTAACTCCCCAACAACAGAATAAGGGTTAATATCTGTGGTCAACTGGACCCCACCAAATTATGCAGGGTAGAAATCCAATGCAGATTTGGAGATGCAATTAGGCCTATTTGGTGGACCACAGGTCATTCAGCCCCGTTGGTATACATTTGGCGTAAGGAATTTAGCCTGGTCACTGATGCAAATAGCAAATGTTTCTGTAGTATCTGTTGCTTGTTGATGACAAAGGGGGAAACAATTAATCTTATGTAAAATATAATCAGTTCATGTTGTGTTTTGATTCAGGTGTAAATAATTTTTTCCGCATTAGTAAGCATCACATTCATTCGTTTATAAATTAAATATTACGCCTTTATGATCTAACAGACCACAATACAGAAAGTCAAGTATATCTATTACATATTCTAACTTGTATTCATTTTATTTATATAAATTCATTCCAAACTATTGCCAGATGATTGTGGTTTAAAGTTAATACATTTTGAATAAGTTTTTGTTGTCATAGTGCTTATTGGATGAGTCTCTGAAGTCTTAGAAATATCAAACTATAACACTGAGCATAATGCATATGCACGACTTAGGCCTAGCGCTCTCTAAAGTCTAAACAGCCCTAACCATAACGGTTGACATTAATGCATGTCAACATTAATACATTATTCATAAAGTGTGATTTAATACATTTATTCGTGCAATGAAAAAAGGTTTATTTTTAGAAGACTGGCTGTGGTTTCTGCAGTAGGCTAGATTTGTGTGGTAGGCTAAAATTTTTCCCTCTAAATCAAATATAGGCTACTGATCAATATGGCTCTCCTTTTATGATGAGTAGGCTAGTTTGCCTGTGTTCGTTTTGTGTGCGCTATGTAATGTGACATTCACAAAGACTGTCTGGTTTGTTACAACGTTTCAAGTTTAGTGTACTGGCTTGCACTAGGCCTAATGCAAAATAAACAAGAACTTTGGTAGATGTTTATTTTCGAGTGAAGCTCGCAAGTGACAGTAGGTCTGAAGTATAAACTAAATTGCCACATAATTATTTTTCGGACAGATTCTGTGGCTTGATGACAATTATTCCCCTCTAAAGCACTGCAGGCTACCCCCTATGAATGTATCTTATTTCATTTCAGAGCCAGAATACTATTGATCAAGTGGATAATCTGCCATCTGTCAACGTCAGCCCGTGACCTCTCGTATATTTTTCCTTGTTTGAAGGAAATAAATCAATTTGCACCGATTTCCCCTTCACGAGCACACATTACAGTTCGGAGATGTAATCTGACCTTTCATCAAGGACTCGTGTATTTTTCTTTGGACCAAATTACCTACGATCGCCACGACAAAACAATGAAACGAAAATAGAGAAGTGTAGCCTACTGTTGATGAGGCTTGATAAATATGTCTTTGCCAGTTACAACTGAAAACCTCTGTATTTATTTACATTTTTACTGTTTATGACATACTGCAAAACGGAGTAGGCCTACTCCATCAACTGAACGACAGCTTTGGATGTGCTTTCAATACTACTGCCTCGGGACAGCGAAACCTGCTGAACCCACAAGTAATTTGAATCTTGACCATAAACATTTCCCGCGGCTGTGGAGGAAAACAGTTTGTTTTTGTGGTAAATACTATGTTGAAATTTTACACCCAATGCGCCTTCCTGTCTCAAGTGTCAGGCTGTCCCCACAGTTCTTACCTTCTCTCCTCTCTAAAAGGTTCAACAGAAGCGCAAACAGATCAGATAGGAAACTAACACTCCAAGTCGATGTAAAGTTCTAAGCAAAGTGTTTAGTAGGCTAGTTGTTCTGTGGGATATAGAAACTTTGCTGTTATATTGTTGGTATTTGTAATAAATAATTCTAGAATAGGAATCACAACGGTCCTAACAAAACAGGTCACATGCAGTAATTTAACTGTATACAGACATTAAGGAATGATGTCCAATGTGAGGGCCATTGTGTATCTGCCTGTGCATGTTTTGCATTCATCTGTTGATGTTGATCCATAATGATATGGTAAGCTATATTGTCATTTGGTCATGAAATGGTAATGTCCCAACCTCTTTGTAACTTTGTGTCTTTCTCCGCCTCCAGAGCCCATCTACGTGCCCTTCCTGATGGTGGGCTCCATCTTTGTGGCGTTTGTGGTGGTGGGTTCGTTGGTGGCCGTCTACTGCTGCACGTGCCTGCGTCCCAAGCAGCCGGCGCAGCCGCCCATGCACTTCTCACTGCGCAGCTGCCAGGGCGAGACCATCCCCATGATCCTGACGCCGGCGCCGGCGTCGCTGCGCACGCCCTCGCGCCAATCCAGCACGGCCACCACCAGCTCCAGCTCGGCCGGCGGCGCCACCACCACGGGCACGGGCAGCGGTGGCTCGCTGCGGCGCTTCTCGCTGGGCCGCGGCGCCGACGCCGGCCTGCAAGCGCCCATGCAGGCGGCGCCCGCCACGCAGCTCCTGATGCCCTCTGGCCTCGGCAGCGCTCTCTCCTCGTCTTCGTCCTGCTCCTCCTCGATGGCGCCCCTTCCTCCTCCGCCAATTCTGCCGCAGGCGACCCAGCCGGCGCTGCCGCCCCCTCCCTACACCTCCCCCGCGGCGTGTCTCCATGGCGGCCTGTCGCATTCGCGCGGGCCTCCTCCTCCACCCCCCCACCCTCACACCCATGCCCACTCTCATGCCCACTCCCATGCCCACACCTCACTGCAGCTGCACCACGCCCCCCAGGGCTCGGGCTTCCTGCTGCCCCAGCAGTACTTTTTCCCCCTGCAGACTGAGCCCTTCGGCACGGCCAAGGGCTTCGCCGACTTCGGCCAGAGCTGACTGGTCCTGGACACCCTCTGAACCCCACCCCCCCTAGGGAAAAGAGTGTGTGTCGGTGGATGTGTGTGTGTGTGTGTGTGTGTGTGGTGGGGGGATAAAGCATAGGAGCTCACAGTGGAGCCCTTGGTTGGTTGTAGAATCACACCAGGGGGAGTGCGAGTCTGGTGGGTTTTCTGTGCCTTTGCTGCAATTCCATGAGAACCTTCAGGGATGTGCTGGAGTGAGGGAGACAGAGGAAGCAACTGACCCAGCTGTGAAGGCTTTTCTCTAGACCCAAACGCAGTGCACGGGTCCCCATCCCAGCTGTGAAGGCTTTTCTCTAGACCCAAACGCAGTGCACGGGTCCCCATCCGAGCGTGCCTTGCCAGCTATGGAGTTTTATGTGAGGACAAAATATGCACTTTTATAAGCAGTCTTTATTTCCCCCCGTTGTTTTCTCACTGACCTGCCAAAGTATCAGGACACATCGGTCATTAAATATTTTGAGGATTTTTTGTCAAGGTTGTTCGGACAGACAACTAATCAGAAATTTCCAAATCAAGGCTGAAAAGACAGCTGTTGGCAGTTTGTTTTGGACACGTTCATATTGTCCAATGGCATTAAAAAGGAAACAACCAGGGATTAAAAAAAAAAAAAAAGGTATTTTGACAATCTCAAGGCCCCTCTAAAAGAGGGAACAGAAAGAACTTTTACTTTTGGATTAAATGTCACTGAATTATGTAGCTGTGCCCAGGTCAGCTGATAACAACACGCAGACGTGTCCATACATTACATAACATATACATCCATTCCTTCAGGGCTAAAATGTCAAATGAGTAGACGATTCATATTTTTTAAGGGGATGTAATTGATTTTGAAGTCTATTTTCGGAAAGCAAATTAGACTTTTTTTAAGATTAATATGTGACACATGTGTACTTATAGTTTGTTTTAATGAAACCATCTGTGGCTGGATAGTCATGGAGCTTTTTAAGCCTCAATAGGTCACGGCACTCAAAGCAGCCCATTTCAACAGGGCACAGAATCGGAACCGGATCACTGCCAGTCACAGTGTAGCAGTGTCACTTTTTTTTTTTTTTATTGTATCGTCTTTGTACAAAATTCCATGTTTGTCACAACTGACCAATAGCGCTGATTTGTATCAGTGGTGCCAGTGCTTGATCAGAAAGGGCTTATTTAATGGTCATTGACCAACACAACCCTATAAGTTGAGCAACCCTCAACCTCCTCAGTAACAACATCCACTTTACTGTCTTATGTACAACGACTCAATATTAGAAATACAATGGTTATTCAAAAAAAGATTGGCGTCTTGTCTGTTTTCTAGCCCGTAGGTTATGATTTTTTGGAAAAAGATATAGAAAGCCATCTGATTCTATCGTACTCCTTTTTGGATTCAACTCCGACTGAGGAGACTGTCTGGGACACTGGATACGCTTAAAAATAACACTACAAATTTTCTTGTTATGTTAAATGCAAATAGGAGATGCCATTGCCGAGCCCTCAGATTACCACAGAGCAGACCCAAGTGAGGGCTGGTCAGTCTCTAGGGCAGTAACAACCGTGCCGAAAGATGATCAGAATGATTCCATCTGCTTGTCAAGCGTGTCAGCGCACGGATGTTTTCACAATGTCTTTCCCTGCCTCTTCCTGTTTGGATATGCAGTGCTTTTTCGCATGTCCTGTTTAGTTCAGTACACACACACACACAAAATACATTTAAAGACACTCTCACACACATATACACTACACACACCAGTCATGGGAGAGAAAACCAGTTGGCCTCTTTAGGGACCGATTTGAAAGGTGGGGGGTGGTGGATGTGTGTTTGGGGGGTGGGACAGAATGCCTTTCTGCGGTTCTAGACGAAAACCCTGCATTTTAGAAACTGACATGACTCGTACCCTTGCCTTCTTTTTGTGACGGGCCACTGAGCTAATCTGGTATTTGCAAAATTTGCGCATGGAACTGCAGACGCATGTCACAATTTGACTGTCAATGCTGGATTTCCAAAAGGCAATCAGGTTCAACCCGAGCACATGGAAATTCAATTTCACACCAAAGGCTTGCGCGTTCGCCGAATCTGGTCGCCGAAGTGGTTCCCAGTGGACGAATGAGATAGGACTCCCCCGGGGCCAGGGAAGGGTATGTTATCAAAAAAAATTGAGACATGAGGCTCAAGTGTCCATTTTCCAGTTGTAAAGTTTATTTCAGTAGTCCTTTATGGCAGTAAAAGACAGAAACACTTAAAAGTTTTTGCAGTCCCAACATGCTGAACAATCATCAAACAGAGGACGTAAAAGAAAGGAGGAAGGGGGGGGGTAGATTCAAATAGAAAAAGTGCATTTTCCTCTTTAAAGTGACCAAGACAAGAGAGAGGGAGAGAGAATCAAAGTACAGTTTAAAACACTTGAAAACTGAACGTTTTTTTTTGTTTTTTTAATTCTCCATTCATGCAACCACCAAACAACTTCCACAGATGACGAGTTAAAAACAAACAAAAAAAAAAACAAGAAGAAAAGAAAGACAACAGTCCTAAGCCATTCACCACAACTTTCACATCAGTAGACCAACAACAGAGCTCAGAGTTTGTGACATCTGATGACGACCAGCAACAGTAACAGAAAAAAAGCCCCATCAAAAAACAACAGCCTGAAATGTATATATTTTTTTGTTTACTGTACATCCTCCCAAAGGAAAACCAAGAGAGTAAATACTCTGGAGTTTGTTTTTAAAGAAGAACACCACATGAAAGAGGTTAGAGAGAAAGAGACAGAGAGAGAGAGAGAGAGAGAGAGAGATGAAAGGAAAACTGGATTCAAACATAGAGCCAGATAAATAATAGCAGAACCAAATGGCCATTAATACAATTATCCACTACAGGAAAGTTAAAAACAATGCATTGTGCAACATCTGTCAAGCTAGCAGTACAGACGACGGTTCCCTCACACCCAGCCCCAAATGGAGAAAGGCTGGAACGCAGGATCTAACCACACACACACACACACACACACACACACACACACGGCCATGCAGCATTTAACAGTAGTTCATCATTACACCTGCCAAGTCGTGCGGACAGATGAAAGAGCGAGCAGCACACATGAACACACACACACGCGCTCTTATAAGCTCAAAAGGAGGTTAGAGAAAATCGATAATTTCTCTCAGTATCAACAAAACACAATCTTGTCCAATTAACATACTGTGCTCATGCTCACAAAATAAAGACCTCATACATACACCGATTCTGTCACGCACGCACACACACACACACACTCGCACCCACCCACACACACAAATAAACACGCAGACATGCACATGCAGACAACACCCGTTGGATAATCGCTCTACAACCTGATCTCCCACAGGGAGAAGAAAACCAAAAAATGCACAACCATTGGACTATAAATAAATTAAGAAGCATTATTAACAACATTACAGACATTTTAGTCATACAGGAACTAAAAAAACAAACAAAACAACAAGCACCGCATTCACCACTGTCATTGTCTGGAAAAAAGGACAATTCGTTACAAAGCAGGTCGATCCGAAAAGTCATACTTGTCCAATATAAAAATACAAATTCACAAAATAACTATTGACACAAAGTATTTCTTTTAAACAATACTGTGTGAATTTCCAGGTTATCTCTTTTTTTTTGTTTTCTTTCGTTTTGTTTTCCCTCGAGCTAATGGCACTTATGTTTTATAGGATTGACTCTCCGTTCTGAAGGAGAGAGCGGGAATGAGACGGAAGTCGCTGCTCGTAAGCCGACATTAACGCGGATAAAGACGTTCATTCCGTCTGTCTACTGGACAGACACCCACCTGTGTTACATGACCGGGCAGAGGTGTTTGAGTGTCCTCACAAAAGGGATGTGGCCCTTCATGTTCCCTTTGGGGACCAAGAGGACGTCTTTGTCCCGTGGCGCGAAGCACGGAATATGAGAAGGAACGAGTAAAATTGGGAATACTTTCTTTAGCAGGGAAAAAGGAAAACTAAACTCCTAGTTAGGCACCTTTGTGATCGTCGCAGCCGAGAAACACATGGAATGCAAGTTAATTGTTAAGAGCTTTCAAAATAATGCTGTACAAAACAAAACAAACAAAAACAAAAATGCCAGAAAACGACTGACTTTTGCAAGAAGCTGTCAAAACAGAACAACAGGCACAACATCTACCAGCAAACTTATAATAATAATCAAAAAAAAATCAAAACTACATAAACAAATGAAAGTAATGATGGCTGAAGGCAACAACAAATGTAAGGCTTTGATACAGTAGATCATCGAGTGCAAGAATTGAACATGAAAAGAAAACAAAAAACAAACTGGGAGTGCAGTGATCTGTTCAGTGCCGAGAGAGAGAGTCGCATGCTGGACCGGACGCGCTGAGGCTATCAAAGCGCATGTCTGTCTTTGTGTTGGAAATCGGGATTGCATTTAGAGATTCAGGACTATGTTCTTTGGCTGTCTACGTCTGAAAGTTTTCCGCTGTCAAAAAAATGTGAATTCCTGTTTTTAGTCAAAACGTTTTTGGGGGGGATTTGTGTGTAGTGTAGCATCCCCAATTGGGCACTAAAAAAAAAAAAAAAAATATGATCGATTTTGGACAACATAGTTTGGCATTACACTCAAGTAAAGATCAGAAGAGACAAGTAATTTCAAAAAGTAGACGCCATCCCCCTTTTCAATCAGTAGAGGGGAGGAGATTCAGACCAACACAACTGCAAAACACAATAGAACAAAAAAAATGCAAGCACAGTAATCATTTCTGCTGGACAAACAACTACGGCGTAAGTGAAGAATAGCTTCAGACAATATATATATTTTTTCATATCTTTTTTTTCTTTTGATTTAATTTTTTTTTCTTTCCCTTTTTTCTAAGACGTAGAGAATCAACAAACTGTGTGCTCTCTACCCTCCTTCACTGCTGTTGTTGTTTTTTTCAGTGTCGTCACGGCGGCCTGGATGGTGTGTCTGAGACAGTACACACTTGCAACACACACACACACACACACACACACACACACACACACACACCGTGGCTTCGCGTGGGCCTCCAGGATCAGGGTGCCCGAGAGGGGCTCTGCCCACACTAAAACAGCTCCGGGGTGGAGGATGAGGAAAGGACCGAGGACTGTCCGGCGGCCGGCGGCAGTGGCGGTCGAGTCTCACCACTCGGTGGTCCGCTGCTTGGTGGTGTCGTAGGCCCGGATCACCTCCGACTGGGACACCACGCCGTTCTCGTCCTGTGAGAAGGCATAGCCGTCTGCGGTGGGCAGGAGAGAGATGGCGTAAGCTCTCAAAAGGTCAACAAGGTCACATGGCATTGCAGAGGACAACAAAGACAAAAAAACATTTTAAAACTTGAAATGTAAAAAAAGGAGAATAATTTAATTAAAACTATAAATGATACAATGAATAAAAAATAAACAAAATTAAGACACAACAAAAGACTAAAATAATGTGATGGTGAACAGAACATTAACTTAGGCAAAATGGACTGTCCATCCCCACAGCATTTATTATTGTTGTCTAACCACTGAACCACACACTCCTCTAACACCTCTCAACACTGCCTAAGCCACTAGGCCTGACCTCTGAACTCTGACCCCACTCACCTCACGTCTCACTGGACTCGGCCTCTACCTGCAGGCCTGGGAGCCGCATGCAAGGGGCCGGTGAGAGCAGTGCATTGTGGGAAGGATAGCGATAACATTTTTAAACACTTCTACATTTCTAAACCATTACACACACACACACACACGCACACAGCAAAACCACACAGGATTGTGGGAATAGGGTACGGTCGTAAGAGGATTCCTGGGGGCTGAGGCGCAGGGGGGTGAGCGGGTTGTCTAGCACGTGTATCAGGTATTATATCTATGAAAGCTGGGGGGGGGGGGTTGGGTTGGGTTGGGTGGGGGGGGTGGGCCTTAGGTGTGCGTTACAGCTAAGGGTATGACAGGGTCAAAGGTCAAACTACATATGACCGTCTCCTATCCCCACCTAAAAGTAGACACAAAATGAAGAAAAGGAAAAGAAAGAAACATACATGAGCACACAAAAGAAAGGAAGGAGAAATTCCAACATATGCAAACTGTGAGAAGAGAAGTGATGAGTGAAACAGAGCAAACAGAAGAGAGCTGAGAGAGCTGAGAGAGCGAGCGGCGTGTCCAGGAGGCATGGACGGCCCTCTCTAGTACACAATCGGCTCCAGACTTTGTCTTCGAACATTTGGGGATTTGATGGAGAGTTGCGAGTTCTGAGTTGTGACTGAACAGGTGTATAGTCTTAAGTACCTCAAACACACACACACACACACGCTTTTCGCTTTTGCTAGCACACACACACACACTTTTGCTGGCACACACACACACACACACACACACACACACACACACTCTTGCTGGCACACACACTGGCACACACACACACACACACACACACACACACACACACACACACACACACACACACACACACTCACTCTTGCAGGAGGGGAGTGAGCTGCTGCGTGTGCTTCCGTATGTTTATCTTTCTCTCATATCAGCCTGGGTTTGTCCAAGACACACTATGAAACGACAGCATGACAGACCACACATTACCACATGTGGAAACAGAAGAGGAGTCCCATTTAATTGAGAAATAGTGTCCCACGACTCTTAAACGCTGACACATTCCAGCCTTATTCTACTCTGGCCTTCAGGCACTCACATACTGATACTGAGGGTCTGTGTGGCCTCCTCTGAACCTGAACCTAGGTATGCACTAGTGGTTACTGTTAATGGTCAGTGAGACTGGAAAAAGAGCACTGCAGCGTTTCATATGAGAGAGGTGCAGTATGAGTTGATGCTTGCGTGTGTGTGTGTGTGTGATATGTACTGTGTAGAGGTAAATGTGTCCTCCACATTTAACTCATCAGAGGTAGTGTACACACACACACACACACACACACACACACACACACACACACAGACACACAGACACACACACACACACACACACACACACACACACACACACACACACACACACACACACACACACACACACGGAGAAGTGAGCTCACCAGCAGCCCTTGATCTGATGTCTGGGGAGCAGTTGGGGGTTATGTGCCTTGCTCAAGGGCACATCATCTGTGGATGTGGATGTGGAAGAGTGCTCTTCAATCACTCCCCCCACCCACAATTTTCCTACCAGTCAGGGATCGAACTGGTCACCTTTTGATCCGATTCCCTAACTAGTAGGCCACGGATGCCTGTGTTTGTGTGTGGCAAAGGCGGCCATGTAAAGATAAGTGTGTGTGTGTGTGTGGTGGAGGCGGTCATGTAAAGATAAGTGTGTGTGTGTGTGTGTGTGTGGTGGAGGCGGTCATGTAAAGATAAGTGTGTGTGTGTGTGTGTGTGTGAGTGTGTGTGTGTGTGTGTGTGAACGCAGTTGACTTACGGAGTAGGTTTTGCTGCATGGAGTCCGAGCGGTAAAGACTAACTGTGCTCTTCTTAAAGACATTCTTCAAGAGCTGAGCCCTCTCAGTCAAACTGCAGAGAGATAAAGAGAGAGAGAGAGAAAGGGGGGAAAAAAGAAGATGATTTATTTACACAACTTCTAGTACGTCTTTATTACTTGTTATTGGAGAAAGTGAAAAAGAGCAGGAGAGAAGAGGACTATCTATCTATCTATTTATTTATTTATTTTTTAGCTTATCTTTGGGCATCTCAGGTTTGTTCCAAACAATGTCTCGTTGTATCTGTGACAATGACAATAAAGTATCTATCTAGAGAAGAGAGGAGAGGAGAGGAGAGAAGAGGAGAGGAGAGACGAGAAAAGAGGAGAAGAGAGGAGAGGAGAGGAGAGAAAAGGGGAGGAGAGACGAGAAAAGAGGAGAAGAGAGGAGAGGAGAGGAGAGAAAAGGGGAGGAGAGACGAGAAAAGAGGAGAAGAGAGGAGAGGAGAGGAGAGAAAAGGGGAGGAGAGAGGAGAAGAGGAGAGAAGAGAAGGAGAGGAGAGAAGAGGAGAGGAGAGAAGAGGAGAGGAGAGGAGAGGAGAGGAGAGGAGAGGAGGAGAAAGAGGAGGAGACAGACTAACACAGAGAGTAATATCTGTTCTGTTCCAACACAGCAGGGCACGACTGACTGGCCAGCCAAGCGGCTCTAGCAGGGTCTGCCCACCCCAGCAGGCGCTGGCTGCTGCCCGACTGGATCCTCCAGGCCCAGAGCTGCTGCTTCTGCTGCTAGAGCTGAACTGGCTAACTCCAACAGTGGAGTGGACTAAGGGGCTCTACTGGGCTAGCTAGCTAGCTAACAACAGTCTTACCCCCATCCATGCTAACCTCTATTTTCTTCTGGCCTTTAAAAGTTAATGAAAATAAGAGACCAATTAAAACACAAAACACCAACATGCAATACACCACTCTTTTGGAGTTTTGACAAATTGCCTATTGTCAATGTTGCTATATAAAAGCACTAAAAGTGAAACATTTAAAGATCGAAAGATCTTTAGAACGTGGGATCTGCTTTAATATGTCAGGTGATACCCTATCAGATAAGGAGGCGGAGGGGGGGTGGCACTGGGGAGGAGGGTGGCCCTGCTGAGGGACACCTGGCCGTCAGGGGATTATGGGTAATGTGATCTTTGGCAGATAAGGGCGGACTCATACCTCTTGCCGTGCACCACGGCCCCGGGGTCCTTGGACAGGGCCTCCAGCTCCTGAACCTCATCCACCAAGGTCTTAAAGCACACCTTCTTCATTCTGTTGGGGTTGGAGAGGAAGAGAGAGAGAGGAGAGGAGGAGAAAGAGGAGAAGCAAAAAGAGAAGGAGGAGAAGGAGAAAGAGAAGGAGAAACAGGGAAAGGAGAAAGAGGAGGAGACAGACTAACACAGAGAGTAATATCTGTTCTGTTCCAACACAGCAGGGCACGACTGACTGGCCAGCCAAGCGGCTCTAGCAGGGTCTGCCCACCCCAGCAGGCGCTGGCTGCTGCCCGACTGGATCCTCCAGGCCCAGAGCTGCTGCTTCTGCTGCTAGAGCTGAACTGGCTAACTCCAACAGTGGAGTGGACTAAGGGGCTCTACTGGGCTAGCTAGCTAGCTAACAACAGTCTTACCCCCATCCATGCTAACCTCTATTTTCTTCTGGCCTTTAAAAGTTAATGAAAATAAGAGACCAATTAAAACACAAAACACCAACATGCAATACACCACTCTTTTGGAGTTTTGACAAATTGCCTATTGTCAATGTTGCTATATAAAAGCACTAAAAGTGAAACATTTA
The DNA here is from genome assembly GCF_017589495.1 of Alosa alosa. Classification (NCBI taxonomy): domain Eukaryota; kingdom Metazoa; phylum Chordata; class Actinopteri; order Clupeiformes; family Clupeidae; genus Alosa; species Alosa alosa. The sequence goes on along the minus strand of NC_063209.1, from coordinate 8,964,537 downwards.
AAGATCGAAAGATCTTTAGAACGTGGGATCTGCTTTAATATGTCAGGTGATACCCTATCAGATAAGGAGGCGGAGGGGGGGTGGCACTGGGGAGGAGGGTGGCCCTGCTGAGGGACACCTGGCCGTCAGGGATTATGGGTAATGTGATCTTTGGCAGATAAGGCGGACTCATACCTCTTGCCATTTCCACGGCCCCAGGGGTCCTTGGACAGGGCCTCCAGCTCCTGAACCTCATCCACCAAGGTCTTAAAGCACACCTTCTTCATTCTGTTGGGGTTGGAGAGGAAGAGAGAGAGAGGAGAGGAGAGAAGAGGAGAGGAGAGGAGAGAAAAGGGGAGGAGAGAGGAGAGGAGAGGAGAGGAGAGGAGAGGAGAGGAGAGGAGAGGAGAGGAGAGGAGAGGAGAGAAAAGGGGAGGAGAGAGGAGAGGAGAGGAGAGGAGAGGAGAGGAGAGGAGAGGAGAGGAGAGGAGAGGAGAGGAGAGGAGGAGAAAGAGGAGGAGACAGACTAACACAGAGAGTAATATCTGTTCTGTTCCAACACAGCAGGGCACGATTGACTGGCCAGCCAAGCTGACTCTAGCAGGGTCTGCCCACCCCAGCAGGCGCTGGCTGCTGCCCGACTGGATCCTCCAGGCCCAGAGCTGCTGCTTCTGCTGCTAGAGCTGAACTGGCTAACTCCAACAGATGTATGCTCAGCAAAACAAACATAACTGTCTGTATTTCGATGAAATGGTAAAACACAAAACAAACATAACTGTCTGTATTTCGGATGAAATGGTGTAAGGCGATATCCCGTTTTTATACAGAGCTTTGCAAGCTTTATCATTTTTAAATCTAATAAAGTTCCCCCATGCGCAGATGAGCAATACTAGTGATGAGGGAAGAAAAATAACAGCTAACAGCGCAGTGTGAGTCTTGGGCTCTCCTCGCTCTAGTGTGTGTTTGAACGGAGCGAGTGTTTGAGTGAAGTGTGTCTAGAAGTAGTTTGTGTTTTGTGTGGAGTGAGTGTGTGGGCAGAGTGTGTGTTTGAACGGAGTGAGTGTTTGAATGGAGTGTGTGTTGGAACGGCGTCAGTGTGTATACAGAGTGTGTGCTTGAACAGAGTGTGTGTTGGAGCGGAGTGTGTGTTTGAGCGGAGTGTGTGTTGGAGCGGTGAGAAGGACAGTGGGTTAGAGTGGCGCAGTGTTCAAACGGAGGAGACACTCACACTTTGTAGGCCACATCGAACACCAGAGAGGTGATGGGGATGAAGATCAGCCCCATCCAGAAGACTCCTGAACTGAACATCATGTCCGCCTGAAAAAAAAACAACACACACAAACACACAAAGAAACAGAAACACACACGTTAGATCCCCCTCTGAGGAAGACTATGGAATGTCAGTAGATTAATGAGGTGAAAATTAATCTCACACACACACACACACACACACACACACACACCTACACATACCTTAAGACACCACACCCTAAACAACAGTCCTCAACATACTTCCGCGGTGTTGACAAAACAACAGCTGAGTCTTGAGCGCAAACTCCTGAGAGTCTCCTAAAGAGGCAGCACCCAACAGCTGGTCCTCTGCTCTGACCACACGTGAGAGGCCCTCCAGCGCTCCACAAAACACAGACGGCTGGGCTCCAGGACTGAGGGGACTGGACTCTGGAGCACTGGAAGTGCTTGAGGAATCCCCCACCCTCCCCAACCCACCCTGTCAGTATCTTGTTAGAGTTAGAAAACAATGACAGTGCAGGCTGGATTGTGTCCCAGAGCTCTGCCACACACACACTTTACATATTGCGAAGAATCGTGAGAGAAAGAGAGAAAGAGAGAAAAGAGAGAGAGAGAGAGAGAGAGAGAGAGAGAGAGAAAGAAAGAGAGAGAGAGAGAGAGAAGAAGACACATGGGAGGCAATGCAGGGGCCAACTAAGACAAAGGGGATGAAAACGTTGAT
>NC_063209.1:8917586-8955086 GCF_017589495.1 Alosa alosa | reverse complement strand
GTGATTTCTGTCATGTCATAATTCACACCTGGTGTTTCACACAAACACACACACGCACACACACACACACTGGGGTAGGGGGACGTTGAGCTGACCTGGAACAGTTTTGCCGTTTTCCTCTTTTCATACGCGACACAAAACCGCCGTTCACGGTCAAAGACGTGTCAGGACCATCAAATGAGGGTCACAGAGCACAGAACTCTGTGTGTGTGTGTGTGTGTGTGTGTGTGTGTGTGTGTGTGTGTGTGTGGAGGGGTGTCAGTATGATGTGCTGCCTCTTAAAACCTGCAGACAGGAGGTGAGGTCACTGCCTCATTTGGTGCTGTGTTCGGACTTACGAGTGGATATGAAGGAATTACTGTAAGCTCTCTCAGCTCGCTTACACACACACACACACACACACACACACACACACACACACACACACAGAAAACACAGAAAACACACAAGCTCACACAGATTTACACACGAAACAGACAAGCACACACACAAAGACATACATGTACAGAACACAAACACACTCAAACACACTCATACACACACACACACACACACACACACACACACACACACACACACACACACACACACTCATACAAATGGGCACGGAACCAAGAAGCGTGGGCCCAGGTTGTGTGGAGGGCCAGTGTTGAGCTGGTGGCTGAATGCAGCGTTGGGTTTATCTCTGGATAGGCTGAGCAGCCGACTCAATGGCCACTCTCATCCACATTCCTCTGGATCAAAGAGAGTGAAGCTTGATGAGCTGTCCTTTTCATATGGATACACACACACACACACTCGTACACGTGAACACACACACTCTCACACACACACAGACACACTTGTACACGTGAACAAACACACACACACACACGCGCGCGCACGTGAACAAACACACACCAACACACTCATACACATGAACACACACACACACACACACACGCACACACATAAATACACTCACATTCTTACACGTGAACAAACATACAGCAACACATTCATACACGTGAAAACACACACACACACACACACACACGCACACACATAAATACACTCACATTCTTACACGTGAACAAACATACAGCAACACATTCATACACGTGAAAACACACACACACACACACACACACACACACACTGGCACAAATGAATACATTTACTCCCATACCCACAAAAATAAACCCCAAAGACACGCACAGGCATTTATATGGACATTCACACTCCTCTACTTGTACAGAAATACACACCCACCAGGTGCACTGAGATCAAAATAAAGGGTGTACAAATGGATCTTTCTCCGTCAGCAAAGAGCACAGACCAGAGTGGAACGCTGTGTCAACACCTCGAGCGGGACCAAACCGGAGCACTTCAGAGGACCGTACCTGGTTCCAGTATGTGTTCTACAGATGCACACCTCCCATCCAATCAGAGGCACTCAGACGTGCTCCATCTCACTGTGGAATGTCATGGATGACTCCGGGCCGAGACTGGACATGGAGCAGGTGTAGCTGACGGAACTTTGGATAGGTAACCCCCACCACCCTCGCCTCCCAACCTTCGTCATGACGCCCCCATCGCAGACAAACGGATGGGAACCAAAGAGAGCCCCCCTGCTGCCGGGTCACGACCCCGGTGACAAGTGAAGTGTCTCACAAGGTCGGACCTGACAGCAGCCAACAGTTTATTAACACCATTATTTTTAAACCCGACGAGGACAATTTCGCAGAGCGTTCCCACGTATATTCTCCGCATAGTTTGGACGCAGTTCAACACAAGCAGCCGCGATGCTCCTTGACCTTGTCAGTGGTCAGCAGGCTCACACCTGTCACGTCAGCGCCGCGCGCCAGAACTGCTTCACTTCTCCAGTCTCGATCCAAGACCAGCCTGGTCAACAGCAGCAAGTCCTTATCAAGCTGTACCGCGGACTAACTCAAAGGGACGCCACGTTTCGAGTTGCACGCTGCCAGACGAGCAACTTTAAGCGGCCCCATGTAGGCCATGTAGCACGGAAATGCAGAGACCATTTAATCTCCTTTACAACTCAGCACATGTGCAGGTACCAACATGCTTCCCCCTTTCCCCTAGTCTACCTGCAGGTCTCTCAACCACCCCAGTAGGAAGCCATGTTCTGCATTCAGAACAGCCATTCATTCCCTATACAGTGCACTAATACATACTGACTCCCTACATAACACACTACTGTATGCAGTGACTGAGCGGCTGTTCTGAACACAGGCATGAGGTGTGGGCGTAGACTGTGGGTGAAGCTGGCATGGGGTGGTCAATGATGGAGGATGTCTAGCTGGGCAGAGCAGCCTCAGATGCCCTCTCGGGTATCGCTGGCCGCCGTCTCTGGCGCGGTGATGCCCAGTGTGTCCCCACTGAGTGAAGGCGGCGTTGGGTTACCTGCCTGCTCTCTGCCACAGGAGAGACTCCTGCTCAGCAGGAGCACAACCAGTCCCTGTAGGGTGCGGAGCGGAGGGAGAGGTGGGGCATGGCTGGCGAGGGGTCGCCAGCGTTACATCAAAGTCATCACAGGCTGACGTCTCAGACATGACTCATTTCACACTTCGGAAAGCGATACGTGTCCGTGCAAGAAAAGAAAAATGGCCTGCGGGGTGTAGGGCACAGGGAGAGTGGGCTTTGCAGACGGCCGGGTGTTGTCATTACGTAGTCATTACGCGTGGCGTCCGCACATGACTTGATTTCTCACTTAAGAACATGATACACATCTGTGTAGAAAAAGGGGGAAAAAAAACTATGCCTGATATTTTCCCCAACTTTCATGGTAATATGACCACTGCAACTCTAACAGATAGGATTGATCTACATCATTGGTTCCCAAAGACTGGCTCGCAGGAGATTTTATTTGGGTCGCCAGCACAATTTATGTTGTGTAATAGGCCTAGCTTATACCATTTAACCAGGGAAAGCTATCAGTTTTCTATTGGGATATAGTTTGTTTACCACAGTGACGGCCCTAGAATAGCTGAGGCTTAACGCTGCGTGCAGAGGGGCAGCGTGCATCTTACTCACAAAGGAAACATTTCTGTGGGGTTTTGCTATGGACCTCGTGAAGTTGCAAAATGAAGGACATGAATCAGCATGAACATTAACGGACAGCTGCTTCGCTGACCGATTAAAATCTAGTTACCATGCTGTCAACTAAAGCAGACATCCTAATACCGGCATGGCTATTGAATTTGCCATAGTCCGGATAGTTTCGATTGTAGATGCACTCTTTAAAGTTAATAGCAGCCTCCTCACATTCCTTATTATTTCGGATTTAAAATGCACACCAATGCATTATATATACAATTTAAATGGACATTTTAAAAGCTATTATTTCCTCTTGTTTTCACCAAGAAACTATATTATCTTTTGGCTATTGCTTAAAAAGCCTCTTTGTTCTGATATTTATTCATTTCACATTCTTACAACAACATAGCTTGTCACAACATCAATACACAGCCTTAGTATAAGGCCTACAAACAAGCAAGCGTTTAACTTATGGATTCAATGCAGATTCAACTTTCCAAAGAAACCTCCAGAATAGGCTACAATATAACTAATTTGAGTTATTTGCTATGTTTACGCCGGAATTAACGCTGTTATGGATCCATTTGTCTGCAACGCAACGTAGCCTACAACATCTCTCTCTCTTTAGATATACAGGAACAGCTTACTGTGTTGAAGAGTGACGACATGTGAATGCAAGAATATCCCCAAACCTCGGATGCATTAAAACGTTATCTTTTAGGTAACTTTCCACGCTGATGGTGCTCTAAATGCAACACAACTGTGTTCAAAGCAGGATGAGAAAAACCTGAGGTTGTGTGTTTGTACAAAACTGACCCGAGAATTTTATAGCTTTGAAAATATTTAACATTGTTTCATGTGTAATTGAGATTGCAGAGTTGTGGGAAACTGAGTCAGTGCATCACCAATCCCTGTAATAGTGGTATTAGGGCCAGACCTGCCTCTTTTATGTACCTACATATGGCAGTGTAGAATGATTAGGGGGGGGGGGGCTATAAAAGTTTGAGAACCTGTGGCCTAAAACAATATTGGTGGTTGCATGTTAGATCTGAAGTGAAATGGGTCGCGAGGGTCTGTCATTTTTAAAAAGTGGGTCCCCAGAAAAAAAGTTTGGGAAACACTGATCTACATTCTAGATCTACATACAACTATGCCTGATATTTCCCGCAACTTTCATGGTAATATGACCACTGTAACTCTAAGAGATAATGATTGACATTATCTTTTCACAATAGCCTTAGTACTACAAAGCCTTCAGAGAATGCACCACCAGGCCTCACTAAATCCCAGGTACAACAACTACTTGACTAGACATCAGCTGGTGCAAAGGAGTTGGGACACTGGGCGAGTGAAGCAATCCCTGGCCCACCAGGCCAGAGGGGGCAGCGAAGCTTTAACACGACGTCAGCCAGGCCACCCCTGAGGAGTCCCGCGTCGCGGGGCAAAATGTGTCGGAGGCCGGTGGCGTCCAAGTTCCTCATAAAGCCTAATAATGCATGCGTCACGAGAGAGGAAACTGCGCCGCTTTCAAGACTCTAAGGAGGCCTGCTCAAGCTAGACGGCACGAGCCCCCTTGGCGATCACAGAGGCGTATTAAACAACTCCGCACCACACCACCGTGTCAGAAATGGGCACGGGAACAATGGGCTTTAATGGGGTTGAAGGCAGGGATCATGTAATTTTTGGGGGGCTTTTTGCCTCGTAACAGTTGAGATTGACAGGGAGCCAGTGGAAGAGATGTGGGTGTGGGATCGAGAAATGACCATGGGTCAGAATCAAACCCTGGTCCCCCTGTGGGTACTCGGACCAGTACTGTCGTCAGGACGCTGTCGCTTGTGCCACAGCTCCCAAACGTTGGGATGGGAAACGGAGGATAATACTGGTGGGGTTGAAGACAGGCTCCATGATGTCCTTTTCCTGTTTAAGTCCCTCCTAAACCCGTCGAGCCCAAACAGGGCTGTTCAAGCGGCCCAGCAACGCGGCCAGTGGAATGCAGAGAGATGCGTCTGGTCAGCTTTGGGGCTCTGCAGCCGGCCAGTCTCAGTCCCAGTCCCAGCATAGCAGAGCAGAGGAGAGAAAGAGGCTTAGAGAGGCTGGCGGAGGAGGCCTGGGAGTGCTTAGCGCTAACAGGGGGCTAATTGGGTCCATTAGGTGATTATGAGGGCCGACCGGCCGGCGAAAAACAAGAGGCCCACACAAGCCCCCCGGCCCTGGGCTGTGAAGCACTGGTGTAATGGTACTCCCCTCTGACACACACACACACACACACACACAACTCTCCACTCCCTTCTCTCCCAATAGACCCAAAACGAGAATGAGGCAATGATGAGATTAAGGAGGGAGATTGTGTAATGCCAGGAGAGCAGATGAGGGGTGTGTGTGTGTGTGTGTGTGTGTATAATTGTGTAATGAGTAATTTTAGGTTGGTATGTAGTGTATGAATCTTGAAGTGTAACTGTTTAAATGTGTCAGTATATGTTAGAACTTTGAAATGTGTGTGTATGTGTGTGTGTGTGTGTGTGTGTGTGTGGGGGTTCTTGTGTGAGTGGAGATATGTAAGGTGTGGTGGAGTGTGTGTGTACTGTATGTGTGTAAGAGCATGTGTTCTATGAATGTGTATGTTGATGTTGGTGTTGGTGTGTGTGTGTGTGTGTGTGTGTGTGTGTGTGTGTGTGTGTTTAATTTCCTTACCTCTCCCGACATGTCCGGAGCCAGGGGAATGAGTGGCCACAGAGAGGAGTAGATGCCGAAGAACACTATCCAGAGGGCAATGCTCCCCCAGATGGCTATGTGACTGAACTGGGAACAGAACACAAACACACATTACCCACAATGCACCACAGAGACATTACAATAAGTATTGCACAGGGTTCCCACAGACTTTTCCAAGGGCTTTCCTGGTCCAATTCCTGGTCAATATCAAGGACCCAACACAACATAGTCTGAGACGTGGATAAAGGTTCATTACTGGTCTATTATATGGTGCGGGTACACTCACTGTAGTCCAGGACGAAGTCTCAAGTCCAGCCTTCAGACACACAGTGATCACCACGAACTGCACACACACACACACACACACACACACAGAGAAAGGAAGAGAGAGGAAAATAGAGAGAGGGAGAGAGAGACAGAATCAACATCTTTAACCCAGGCAACCCGTGTCCATGGAAACATTAGCCTCCCAGCGACACGGTCATGAAATGGCACTTTCTCGTTGCGGTATGGCAGGGGCTCTGGGAGAGGTGCGGACGCCAAGATAAATCTCGTTTCAAAATCAGAGCCACAGAACCCACCACCTCCCTGCACAGCCCTCATTTCACCGCAGCGACCAGGGCACACCAAATCAGATACAACTGTGTGTGTATCTGTGTGTGTGTGTCTGTATGTGTGTGTGTGTGTGTGTCTGTCTGTCTGTCTGTCTGTGTGTGTCTGTGTGTGTGTCTGTGTGTGTGTGTGTGTCTGTGTGTGTGTGTCTGTGTGTGTGTCTGTGTGTGTGTGTGTGTGTGTGTGTGTGTGTGTGTGTGTGTGTGTCTGTGTGTGTGTCTGTGTGTGTGTGTCTGTTCACCTGTGTGTGCTTGGTATGGGGATCTGATGTGTGTGCATATGTTAATGTGAGTGCGTGTGTGTGTGTCTGTCTGTGTGTCTTTAGCGTGAGGATCTCAGTGTGTATGTGTGTGCATGCGTGTGCATGTGTGTGTGTGTATATGTGTGTGCGTGTGGTGAGGAACCTGACTGTGTGGAAAGACAGAGGTGCTTTGTAGAGGCTGGGCTGAGGCCAGGGTCTGGCCAAGGCAACAACATGGTGGCCTGCAGCCACAACAGAGAGTGGTGAGGAGCGACACCACACACACACGTACCGTATAAACCATGTTCCCCAGGAGAAGATAGTCTGGAGTCTTTCCGTTCCCAAAGACGGTGTCTGTGGAGCAAACTCACATGAAGGCATTTAAGAAACGGAGAAATCATGAAGCAGGAGGAAGGAATGATACATATATATCATAATTAGAATGCTGAAGAGAAAGACACTGTTCAATGTAATGCTAAATATCTATGGTAAGGGCAAGAGAAAAAATAAATAAAGAAACTGTTCATTTAAATGTTAGTTTAAAAACAAATGACATGTACATTTGCGTAGCTTCAGACTTGTAGCTTTGGCAGCAATGAGCTGATTCCTTCATGCCAATAAAGCATCATTTGATTTGATTTGATTTGAGAGAAAAGAGAGAGAAGGAGAAGGCAGGCCATGTTGTGTTGTTGCTGTGTCTGTACGGCATGGCCTCTAATGACCTCGTTTGCCAATCAGCGTGGGGTTTGAGCGCTGATGTGCGGGCGCTGATGTGCGGGCGCTGAGAGAGCGAGCATGAGAAGAAGGCAGAAGACGAGCAGAAGCCATTGTGACCCATTAGTGCCATTCTCCTGCTGCCAAACATGGCAGGCCCTGCTCGCCCTCTCTCTCTCTCTCTTCTCTCTCCTTCCTACTCTTTCTCTCTTCCTGCACATCCCAGTCTCTCTCTCCATCTTCCACTCTCTTTTCTCTCTCTCTCTCTCTCTCTCTCTCCTTTCTCTCTTCCTGCACATCCCAGTCTCTCTCTCCATCTTCCCACTCTCTTTTTTCTCTTTCTCTCTCTCTCTCTCTCTCTCTCTCTCTCTCTCTCTCTCTCTCTCTCTTTCTCTCTCTCTCTCTCTCTCTCTCTCTCTCTCTCTCTCTCTCTCTCTCTCTCTCTCTCTCTCTCTCCTCCTCCTGCCTCCCTCTCTGTTCCCTCAGTCTCTGACAGCTGAAAAGACGCTGAAAAGAAGCTGGACTGGCACCCCGCTCTGTTTCCAGCCATCACAGACATTTTTAAATAAAGAGGGCTGTTTGGATTTGGCCTGACAAAATATTCCTTCATTACTGGTAATGACCAAAGATCTTCCTCAGAGAGAGAGAGAGAGAGAGAGAGAGTTAGAGAGAGGGGGAAAAAAAGAAAGAAAAAAAAGAAAAAACAAAAACGACGCTCCTATTGAGTTCAGTGTTGGCCAACTTAATGTGAGTACTGGAACACCGTGTTGTAAAGACCAGCTACACCCTCTCCCCGATGCCACCCCCACCCCCACCAACCCCCAACCTGCCTTAACCCGCCCCACCCCTGCCCCAACCAAATCCTTCAGCCGTCTATTCCAGATGGTCACATGGGCGTGTGGTGTGGGTGCGCTGAGGCCTGGTTGACGGCCTGTCAATCACGGCCGAGAGGGCTTTCTGCGCTTTTGTTTGGAGAGGCGGCCGGAGCCGGAGCCTGAGCCTGTGTGGTCCCCCCAGTCAGCCGGCCAAACCCACGGCTCAAGGAGGCCCATTCCTCCGCCGCCGCAGTCTGAGCCACACAGACACAGAGAGAGGGAGGAGGAGGAGGAGGAGTGCGAGACACTGCCAGCCAGAGCGAGTGTGTGTGTGTGCGTGTGTGTGCGAGTGTGTAGGTGTGTGTGTGTGTGTGTGTGTGTAGGTGTATGTGTGTAGGTGTATGTGTGTAGGTGTATGTGTGTAGGTGTATGTGTGTGTGTGTGTGTGTGTGAGGGACAGCGGGTAAATGTTCATGTTTGGCTGTTTTCCCAAATACTCTACTATGTCTTATATTGAAGTGAGCAGCCCAACTGTGTCACCACCATTTGCTTTAATGATGGTCATGCTGAGACAGTGTCCAAAACCATTCTATTGTGTAACGCCATCATTTAATGGTGGTTGCAGCAGAGCAAAACAGTTGGGAAATGTGCCTCAGTTCACTGGGCAGGTTTGTTTTGGAGAAAACTCATCATCAAACTACATTCATTCCTCTGTGTGTGTGTGTGTGTGTGTGTGCGTGTGTGTGTGTGTGTGTGTGTGTGTGTGTGTGTGTGTGTGTGTGTTGTGGAGACCTGGGAGGAGAGCAGCTTACCGTGCTGGAAGGCTTTGAGGGGGAACCAGAAGAGGATAACCAAGTCTAGAACAAACCCGTTCACAATGGGCCCAGAAGACCCTCTGTAGGAGGGAGAAGGGAAGGAAAGAGAGAGAAGAGAGAGAGAGAGATAGAAAGAGAGAGAAAAGGACACAACAAGGAGGATAAAGAAGGAGACGACAGGTGAAGAAAATAGATGAGAAATGGAAAAGGGAGAGAAACAGAGAGAAGGGGAGAGAGAGAGAGAACGACAGAAGGAATGAAAGAGAGAGAGGAAGAGAAGACAAGGAGGAGAGGTTGTGCAGAGAAAGATGGTGAAGAGGGAGGTGGGGTGGACAGAAAGAAATGGCGGAGGGGGGGGCAGAGTGAGAGAAAGAGGGAGGTAGAGATGAGGTGTTGAGGGGATATGGCCCAAGGAGGGAGGGAGGGAGGGAGGGAGAGAGAGGGAGGGAGGGAGAGACAGAGAGGAGAGAGGAGAGAAAGCATGAGAACCCCGGTGGCTGCCCTAACCCTGCAGCCGACCCCCGACCCGAGAGCCTTTGTCCGAGCCCAGCACTGGGCTAAGTGGTGGTTTTGTCAGGCCTCGCCGCTGAATGGCCTCCCCGCTGACAGACACTTTGTATATCCTGTGTGTATGTGAGAGAGGGTGCATGTGCGTGTAGATGTGTGTGTGTGTGTGTGTGTGTGTGTGTGTGTGTGTGTGTGTGTGTGTGTGTGTGTGTGGGAGTGTGAGTGTGCGTTTGAGAGTGTGTGAGAGTGTGTGTGACTGAGTGTGTGTGTGCGCGATTGAACAGACTGAAGGATGCCAGAGTGGAGGATTCGTTCAAGAAAAGAGGGGGGTGGGGGGTTAGCAGGGAGAGGGGGGGGGGGGTTGCTCAGCTTTTCCCTCCTACTTCTTTTCTTTCTTCATCTCTGTTTTGTGAAGCACTAACCCCCCCCCCCTCCTTTTTCCCCGCTACACAGTTTCTTCCCTAATCAAGTTTCTCCAGGCTTCTCCTTGGCGGATTTAAGAGGGGAAAAGAAACAAAATGGCCGATTTTAAAAGGAGTGGCAGGCTGGGGAGGGGGAAAGTGTCAGGAAAGTGGTGCGCTTGAAGAAATTAAGATGGATTAGCTGGACTTTTCAAAATGTCATTTAATACTGAAAAAAAAAAAAAAAAAGACCTAGAGGGAAAGGAGGGTTTCAGTACAGGTAGCTTTCAAGACGTAAGACTGTGTCTCTGTGTGTATATGTGTTTGTGTGTGTGTGTGTGTGGGTGGGTGGGTGTGTTGGGAAGGAGGGGCAGACAGACTGAGAATGTGTGTATTTGTGTGTGTTTTAGAGAGTATGTTTTAATGTGGACTTTGGATGTGCTGGTTAAATAAATATTCCCCCTCCAAAACCACCTTGTTTCAGATTTACTTTATGCGTGTGTATGGCCAAACACAACACTAATGGGCGATGTAGCATGAAACAGCCGTGAAATCTACTCTGCCCGGACTCCACTCTCTCCTGCCCCCTTTTTCCAGCGCTGTTTCCCCAAAACACGGCCACCCTCTCCCCCCTGTCCTCTACCACCCCCCGCCCCACCCTACCACCAACCCCTGCCCCTGCCTCAACCCTAGCCCCATACTAATGATGACTTCAGACATCTCAATGCATGAAAATGTATTAAACGCCACAAGGGCCATATTTGGTCAGGAGCGGTCCCGCTGGTGTTGATAAAAGCAGGCTTCCAAGAATGGTGTCGTCTGAATTTCACAGGGCATGAGGATCCACGTGTTTCCTTTTATCAAAATGGAAGGTGATGTTGGAATGAGTAAGACACGGCATTAATGACAGGGAATGCTGGTTGTTTCTGGCGTACATGGAGCAGAAAAGAGAAGGGTAGATACATTGTCTGATCTGGAAGTAAATTGAACACGTGACAGTGTTTTATGCAAGTTAAAAGAAACAAAACCATGTTAATACCATATTGAACGGCCCCGTGTTTTAACCTCATAGCTGAAGAAATTTAGCAAAATCAATGTATAAGCCGCGGCTAATAGTTGGGAAATTACGGTAAACAGCTGCAAAGCTGCACTTTAATGCAAACACTAACAGCAAGTTTTTTTTCTATTTAGTGTGAGAGTGGGAAACAGAGGAAAGAGAAACAAATGGAAGGAGAAAGAAACATGGACACAATGCTCCGGGATCGTGTGCTGTTCTGGGCAGTGTCATCCGAAGCCCCGGTGTGACACTTCGCCCTCTCAGGCCCGACCCTGTGACCTTTCCTATCGCCTTAACAAAACAAAGGCCAGGGCCGTGCCCCAGAATGACCAGTCCATCCAACACCCACAAACCCACCCAGAACCACGCCAGCAGCAGGCGGATTCCTCCGCCCACCCCCGATTTCGCCTCAGATCAGTACTCCCTGTGGTTTCTCTGTGATAAATTATCTCCAATTGAACCCAAACAGCCTCCCGCTAACCAGCGCGCTGGAATCTGCTCTGGAAGCCTTTGCTTTCCAAACGACACAATGTGGAACAACAAACTCCCATCTCCAAGGACACACTCCTCCCACCCTTTGAGTGTGTGCGCACACACACTCACACACACGCACACGCACACACGCACACACACACACAGTGTTAATGAATGCTAATGAAATCAATAAATGTTCATAATCATTTGTCACAGCCAGTGGTACCCTCCTCCCCTGGACTAATGTGGCCCCCTGCCTCGCTGCCGTCTCCTGGCAGGTTGCTGGAAAGGCCTGTGGTGAATGGTGATCTGTCTGTACTCTGGGCAGGGTAGGGGTGGTGGTGGTGGTGGGGGGGGGGGGGTTCCTTTGTGTGCTGGTTAAATTGCTTAAAAAAGCATGAAAGGATGTACTTTATATTGGGCCAAATATTTCCAGTCCTGCCCTTTTTTCTTCTCCCCTCTTCCCCTCCTCTTTTTCCTTTCCTGTCTCTCTCCCTCACCCTACAGCCCTTCCAACTTCTCCTCCTCCTCCTCTCACCACTTCTTCCACAGCGCTGTCCAGCAGAAATAGAGATGGAGAGGAGTGAGTGGGAGACAGGAGGAGAGAGAGAGAGAGAGAGAGAGAGAGAGACAGGGAACGGAAAAGAAGAGAGGGAGAGAGAGAGGGAAAGAGAGACCAGGAGGGAGGGCTGTGCAAGAGCAGACAGGTCTGTTGCGGAGAGAAAGGCAGAGGGAGAGAAAAGAGAGAGAATGAGAGAAAGACAGACAGGGAGGACACGGAGAGAGGGATAAAGCGAGAGAGAGAAAGAAAGAGAGAGAAAAAAAGAGAAAGAAAGGGGGATAAGAGGGATAGAGATGGATAGAGCACAAGTGCGTGAGAGGGAGAGGAAATGTGGAGGGAGTCCTGTGTTGTTGACCAGTGAAGCTGGAGCGATGGCGGCCACACCGCGGTCCACCATGGGCGAGTCTGGGGGTTAATTAAGCGACTTAGGTGTCAGGAATATATAATTAAAAGTGAAAGGGGGACAACAAGAGCAGTGCCTCGGCTGTCTCCCACTGCCCGTTCTCTCTCTCTCTCTCTCTCTCTCTCTCTCTGCTCAGTGCACAACGCTTTAATTCACAAAGACAGTATCTATTGTGCACAAAGGGGGCAGGCGTGCAGAACCAAAAGGTTTTAGCAGAATTCCTGCTGGATTTGAGAGAGTTGCCCTGGGCCAGTAACAAGCAAAATATCAGGGAGGAGGAGGAGGGGGGACGGGAGAGAAAAACACACTCACTCACACACACACACACACACACACACACACACACTCTCATACACACACACACACACTCCTGGACTGACCTCATCCAGGTCATCCTTTTAACGTCTTTACCAAACCAAACACCTTAAATGTGGGCAACAGGTTTTTTCCCCCTGCAGCTTTTTCCCTTGCTGAGTCAGACAGAACTCAACGCTGTGAGGATGAGTTAGAACTCCCAGCGTAAAAAAAAGTAACCACAATGCATCTCCTGACCGGTAGACACAATATTATTCCACACCCCACTACCCAACCCCACTCTCCCAGCCCAAACACCAATGAAAGAGCAGAAGGGACATGCCACAGTCAATATGTCATTCCAGCCTGGATTTAGGGGTGCAGTGCAGTGCGGTGAGGAGGGGTAAGACACCCCCACAGGGGAGCCGCTAGGCCAAGGGGCCAGACCAGGGTCGTCAGATACTCCCCCCCAACCCTCACTTATTTACGGCGGGTGTAGGTCCAGCCACGCTGCTCTTTGGCAGGACGGGCCGTTGAGTAAACAAGCCGGGCTTTAACAAATTGCATAATTTTCCACAGTAAATGGCATGATGGCCTCCGTGGTGCGACCCCCCTGCCTGTCTGCCGGTCCCCCTTGTGTTGAGTGTGACCTCTGTGGCCACGCTGCTCTAATCCATTTGGCTGCAGCTGTAAGCGGGTCTCCATGTCTGTGGAGAAGGGGCCGCGGGGTTACGAGGCCAGCGGCGGAGGGGCCGGGACAACTTTATTAACAGCAGGGGAAAGCTAACGGACATGCTGTAGACACGCAAGCACACACACACAAATATATATATTAAGGCAAGTGCGCACACACACACACATATATATATTAAGGCAAGTGCGCGCGCGCACACACACACACACACATATATATTAAGGCATGCTCTCTCTCTCTCTCTCTCTCTCTCTCTCTCTCTCTCTCTCTCTCTCTCTCTCTCTCTCTCTCTCTCCTCTCTCTCTCTCTCTCTCTCTCTCTCTCTCTCTCTCTCTCTCTCTCTCTCTCTCTCTCTCTCTCTCTCTCTCTCTCTCTCACACACACACACACACACACACACACACACACACACACACACACACACACACACACACACACACACACACACACACACCTTGCATGTCACTGCAAGTGCAATAACACTTAAGCATAATACTTTTATAGTTTCTATCCCGACTAGACACTGCTACCCTGTGAGTCTCCACAGATGTGATCATACCTTGGTGTTGAAGCCCATTGCATTTTGAGAAGTCTTGTATAGCTCGGGATACTTCAGCATGTTCTCCTTCCGGCAAGATCGCTCGAATATGCCCAGAGTCAGAGGGGGCAAAGCGGTGAAGATCTGGCCAACACAAAGACACACAGAACAGGGGGTCAAATTCACCAAAGTAACTGAGAGAGGTCAGGTCAGAGAGATCTATTTCACATTTCACTGCAGTGTTTCAGGTAACAGGGTAACGTGGCTCAGCCAGTTTGGAAACTTGTTTGGAAAGGCCTAAATTTGGAAGTTTGGAAACTCCTTTGGAAAGCCATCCTCTGATACTTCCTACCCCTGACCTAAGTGACCACTGCCCCTCACCAAAAAAAAAAAAAAAACACAAGCAAGTGGACGCTCTTTTTTCCAGATTCTACTGGTCTAGTGGTCAGGGCTGTCCGTTGCTTTAGCGCAAGTTTTGTTTGACAGCGGCAATTAGGCATGTAATATTCTGGCCCTGGCTCCTCACTCCATCCAGTCGCTTGTGCTCGCTGCACGCAAACAGGCCTCTCTCGAAGCACGCACATCTGCCCCTCCTCCCTCCCTCCCTCCCTCCCTCCCTTCCCAGGCTCGTTAGCAGCTACAGGGCCGGCTGGGTCCGGACTGTAACACTCTCGTTTTTCTTGATGTCTTTTCTTTCTTTTCTTTTCGGTTTAAAATCTGGTGCCGTAACGCTCCGTTTGCAGAGCAGCTGGTGTGAGAGCGAGTGGCCTTCTGGCGGGCGGGTGTGTGTGTGTGTGTGTGTGTGTGTGTGTGTGTGTGTGTGTGTGTGTGTGTGTGTGTGTGTGTGTGTGTGTGTGTGTGTGTGTGTGCGGTTGGTCAGACGTGTGAGGTTCCCACTAGCCCGTCTGGGGCATGGCCTCCCTGGCTGCCTAACCCACCCACTCTCCTGCCTGCTTGCCTGCCTGGGTGGATGGGGCCTGGTCGGGGGTCTGCTGGGCTGGGAGTTATGCTCCACTGGTCTTCTCTCCCATTCAGCCTGAAGACCGAGGTTTCGGTGGAGGTTTTTTTTTTAAAGGGGGGGGAGTCGGGGGGGGGGGTGTTGCTCATTCAGAGGTGGAGTCGGTCGGCTGCACCCAACAGACCTCCACGGAGATGCCGGAATGTCAGCCGCTCCTCAGATAAAGGGAGAAGTGAAGCCCCATGATGAAGCAATCTGTTCTGTACGCCATGATCAGGCGATAAGGACACCAGCTTAGCTTTGTCGCCGTGATAAAACTAAGGATTTTAGCACATTAATCAATTCAGCTTGACGTCGCCAGTTGCTTACTGTCAAGAGGGACTTTAAAAAACAACTCCTCAACTGCTTAAAAAAGAAAAACTAGCAGAGGGGAACCATTACTATTTTTTTTCTCTTTACTCTTTCTAAAAAATTCCACGCGGAGAACATGAGACATGAATTAATTTTACAAGGGTCCCCGGCACTTACCCCTGCGGGACCCCCATAAACTGAACAGTACTCAATTAGGCCCTCTGCGCTGCTGCGATTCAACCTGCTGCTTCATCTTCCAAGCGCAGGGCCAATTTTAACGCATCTCTGCGGGGCGCGCCGGCCTGTTGTTCTTGCACATTCAGGACATACTTGGAGGCACGGGAGGGAATACGGTCTTGACAACGGGTCATAAATAAAACGGAGAGCTTTCGGGACGCCGATGACACGGACTAGCAATAAAAGGGTCCCGACTGGGGTGCCACGGCTAATGAGTTTCTGCCCTTGGATGCGACAGGGGAGGCATCTGGACAGATTCTCTAAACACACGCCTGCAGGAGAGACGCAGGAAAGAAAAAAGAGGGATGGGAGGGGAGAAAGTCTGAGAGAAAGAGAGAGAGAGAATGATAGAGAAAGATAGCTAGAGAGAAAGAGAGAGAGGGTATGAAAATGAGGGGGGGATAAGTAGATATCATGAAGGAGAGAGAGAGAGAGAGAGAGAGAGAGAGAGAGAGAGAGAGAGAGAGAGAGAGAGAGAGAGAGACTCACCACATTGTAGAGGCCTATACACCAGCGCTCAAACAGGATCTGCCCAGAGAAGCCGTTGACGAAAGCAAACCAGATCTGCAGGATGAGAGACATGAGGAAATATTAGACAGAGTTTTCAGTCACTGGATGGAATACTGCAGTGACACCAAGTGATCTCCACTATTTATTTTACGATTTAAACGTCAAAATGGTCTGCAGGGATAGTTCGGCTTACATTCTCCATACCAGGGACACAGAGAATTTACATGCTTAAGTTCAAATGCCTCTCATTAAACTGTAAAACAATCAGGGGAAGGTCATATCCTTGGGAAAGAGTTTGAGATTGCACATGATTAGCCTGTTTAGAGGTTGAGAAATATGTTAAACAAACATGGGGAAATAACACAACGTAATTGTAAATAATGATCGGAAAACCCAAGTCGGAAGCCCAAAGCACTGATATCGAGCATTCCCCATTTGTCAAAAAGGCAAAAGCAGAACCTGCATGCTAGACAGGGGATCACTTATGTCGAGTACCATGAATCAAAGATGAAAACGATCATGCGAGCCTTTAGTCCCCACTCCACCCCCTCTTCCCCTAAACAGTTCTCTGTTTTCTCCCCTACAACCCCACCCACACTTAGCCCAAAACCACTGATAGTGGAGAGAGAGAGAGAGAAAGAGAGAAAGAGAGAGAGAGAGAGAGAGAGAGAGACTCACTCTGGAGAGGAGATTAGAATCAGACTCAGGCACCCTTTGACTGATGATGCTCAGCATATGCCCCTAAAAATCACCCTAAATTACCAGTCCAATCCAGCCCCCGAGCACTAACCTACCATGCCCTGTACCAGCACATAATTACCCCCAGCACTAGCCTACCATGCCCTGTACCAGCACATAATCACCCTAAGCAGCTGATTTTGCACCTTAACAAGGAGGGCTCTGTTTTATAGAAGGATGGGCTGGTCTTTATTTACTTCGGGACCAGAGACGAGAGCATTTCTAAGCCTGTGTGTGTGTGTGTGTGTGTGTGTGTGTGTGCTCTCTACAGTGTGCAAGTCATGGGAGTTGGTTCTTTGTTAATCTGTGTGTTAATATCTTCTCAAAAGCAGTGGTTCAGCCAATAGAGTCAAATCATTGATAGTGTTAATGGTAATAAAACAGAACTTGCTCTGGAACAAACAACAGACAAAAACAGTGTGTGTGTGTGTGTGTGTGTGTGTGTGTGTGTGTGTGTGTGCACATTTTCAATTTTTAGGAGTCTATCTGGAAATTGCATCTCAGAAATCAAAAATAATTTATTCATTTCCTCTTTGAAAACTTAAAAAACAGAAATGAGTGTCACAGCTCCAGCTTTCAGCATGCAGCACTGCTCTAAATAATGGAACAGAGAGTCAGATTATCTAGGGCTGAATCTTTTAAAGAAGACCCTGCGTTCCACACATCATCACTCTGTAAGACATCCTCTTTTATGGGGGAGAGGCACAGAGACACAGGCACACAGAAGGGTGGGTGGGAATGGAAAAATGACTACACATCCGCTCGCAAAAAGTCTCTCCCTTTCCATCACTTATTTCCATCATCTCCATTTCTCGGTCGCCCCCTTTTCTGTTTTCACCCTTTCTCACGCTTTTTCTGTCCATCCATTTTGATTATCTGCCTTCTCACATCTTCTCATGGCTCTGCGTGTGGCTTAGTACTATGTGTATGGTGTGTGTGTGTGTGTGTGTGTGGGTGAGTGAGAGACAGAGTATATATGTGTGTGTATGTGTGCGCGCGCGCGCGTGTGTGTGTATGGGTGAGTGAGAGAGAGAGTTTAAGCGTGTGTATGTGTGCGTGTGTGTGTATATGTCTGTGTGTGCACTGTGTATCAGTGTGTCTATGTGCGTGTGCACGTGTGTGTGTGTGTGTGTGTGTGTGTGTGTGTGTGTGTGTGTGGACGAGACGGGGCGTTATCCCTTTCTGATCTGCATGGTGAGTTATGGAGCATGAGAGAGCGTCGGCGGCCCTGGTTTTGGCTCTGCAGGGGAATCAGGGAGCCTTGGGAAGCCACAGGAGAGCAGGGCCAGGGAGATAAGGGCCATTTAAACCACATGTCTGCCCAGGAGAACTGGCTTATCACCTCATACCTACACCAGTCACCTCTACCACTGAGCATCCAACTCAACATGAGAGCCCCCCACCCCCTCCCCGTAAAATATTTTTTTAAGCTTTGTTACAGTGCTAGGATACACCCAACATGATATATGATTTTTCCCATTTTGTATTTATAAATAACAGTCCATCAGTAAGATCATGTTTTTTTCTTTTTACTTTTATAAATGTTGAGCACCTAACTCAATATGAGATGAGCACCTAACTCAATATGAGATGACATTTTTTTAAATTTTCCTTTGTGAAATTACTTTTTTTCGTATGTAATATTAATATATAGCCATAAAATGAAGTCTGAGAAATACAGCATACAAAAACATTCATGGAAATAAACGCTGTTCATTTCAAGTTAATGTTGCAATAAAATCTCGCTCATCTGCTCCAGCGGCTCACACACACACACATTAAGCACCATGGTAATAACCCTAGTGCTGGTAAAATACTCTTGTCTCTCTCTTTCTCCACTCTGCTATGGTGTTGGTGCGTCGGGTGTGATGCGCTGTGGCAAAACCAGGCGGACATTTTCTCGCTTCATTTAACAGCATTATGAAAGCGTGAATTGCTACAAATTCTTGGTTTTGACAAAACAGACCCTCCCCCTACACACACACACACACTCAGTGCCTAGTCCCATGCACGTCCAGTAACCAGAGGCACCAGCTCCTTCTCATTCATTCGTGTGAGCGAGTGCGTGGAAACGCTCCCAAAACAAATGTCTGTCACCCCCCTCATCTAGACTCCCTGGGGCGAAGAAGAGAGGCTGGGTGCACACTCTCTTACAGACACACACACACACTCTCTCTCTCTCTCTCGTTCTATCTCTCTCACTCACACACATACACACACACTCTCTCAGACACACACACACACCAGCACATAAGAAGACCCCTCGACTGCATCAACCCCGCCCATCCATTCCCGTTCCCGCTCTGGCCCTGTCAGGTGCACTGGGGCATGATGTTGTTTTTAAAGGGACGCTGCACTGCTGCAGATCCCGTTCAGGTCTTCACTACTCCCCACCCCCCCCCTCTCTATTTTTCTTTCTCTCCTTTGTTCCCCTTCATTCCCTCTCTCTCTCTCTCTCCTATACATGCATGACATCCCTTCATCTCGGGGGCATGTGACTTGCAGGATCACTGCAGCATTGTGTGCGTTCCTCTCCACATGCTAAATCACATGGCTCACAAGCATCTGACAGGGGCCCTGTTTAGGCCCAGAAATACACACACATATGCACACACACACGTGTACACACACACACACACACACACACACACACACACACACACACACACACACACACACACACGGCCTGTTGATGGATATGGAAATCGTTAATAGTTACCACAGAATGCCACGCTGTGGGCCATGTTGAGGCACCAGCACCGTATTCAAGGCCTTGGTGCTTTAGTGCAGGATGGCTACCAGGCCAGGTTAAAGTGCTGAATTAATTGCCACCTCAATGAATGAGGTGTGTGTGTGAGAGTTTGAATGTGTGTGTGGAGGGATGGGGCTGTGTTGTGTATGTATGTGTGTGTGTGTGTGTGTGGGTGTGTGTGGGGGGGGTGTTAATATATTGTGCTAAGTAGAGGAACACTAAAATAGAAAGGGAGAGATAGTGAGAGACAGAGAGCTGAGAGAAGAAAGAGAGGGGTCCCCCCGTATTCATGGGTGCGAGGGGAAGTGTATGCGTAAGTGTTTTGGCCTGTGGTCCGGGGGGCCTGGCAGCACCCCTGCACTCCTCTGGGGGCAGATGCATTGATTTGCTCATTAGGGCCTGGATGAGGGCTGAGGGCGTGCTTTTTGGGGGGAGATTTTTTATAGTTTTTTTTCTGCCCGTCTCTCGCTTTTCTTGCTCTCTCTCTCTCTCTCTCTCTCATTGAGCAGTGCTCAGCAGAGGGGTGTGGCCGTCTTCTCCCCCCACTGCACATTCTGAAAACCCTGAAACGAGGTGGACAGGGGTGTTGGTGGTGTGTGTGTGTGGGGGGGGGGGGGGAGTTGAGTGGGCGATGTGCAGTCTGTGTGTGAGAAGAGAGAAGAGAGGTGTGCTTGGGAGTGTGTGTGTGTGTGTGTGTGTGTGTTTGAGTTCATGTGAGTAGCTGAGAGTTTCTGTGTGTATTTCTGCGTGCTAAACAACTGAAAGTGTGTGTGTGTGTGTGTGTGTGTGTGTGCGTCAGTAAAGTAAATGAGAGAGAAATAAAGCGAGGGAAAGCAAGAAAAGCTAAAGCAGAGTGCCCTGCATATTCATCAGCGGGCCGGCTCTGCTGTCTGTCCCACGGAGGGCTCCCGCGTGGGCGGGTGAGGGGGAGTGACGTTTGTCCTCCCTCTCCTGACAGCCCCTTTGCTGCTGAGCGGAGCTGAGCTGTGTCCTTTAAAACTTAAGACGAAGGAGAAGAAGAAGAAGAAGAGGATAGGAGGGGAGGGGAGGGGAGGGGGAAAGAAATCTGCAAATGGGGTCCCTTATCCCCTTTTATTATTTGCATCGGCCTAAAAAAAAAGGAGCGAGGGAACAAGAGGGGCCAGAATGAAAGACAGAAAGCGAATGGGGAACAAGAGAGGCCGGAGAGAAAGAGAAAGAGGGATGTTAAATGCACTGGCGCTATGCTGAAGAGTGGCGTGGGGGTGGGGTGGGGGTGGTGGAGTGGGGGTGTGAGGCTTTTTATATAATGATGGCACTGGGTTGCCCGTTTAGCCTCTTGGGTCTGCTTTCCTCTCTTTCAAACCAGCTCTCCAGAGGCCTGGGGGGAGTGTAGGAGGAGGTGTCTGTGTGTGTGAGTGTGTATGAGCATGTGTGTGTGTGTGTGTGTGTGTGTGTGTGTGTGTGTGTGTGTGTGTGTGTGTGAAGGAGGGGGATTGGGGGGGGGCTTGAATGAGGTTCTTGTAACTACCTCATAAATGCCACTTGTCCGTCGGCGTCTGTGGAGCCGAGGTTGACGACCTGTCAATCAAGCGCCTAAGTGCCCAGCTGGAGCTTTCAGGCGAACAACATGGCCGCCGCCGCTGCATTGTGCGGGGGGCTCCTCTCCGGCACTGGCGTGCTGCTTAATCCCACCGTTTCCCCCAGACAACAGGGCTTTGGCGGGGGGTTATTATTGCAGCGCCCAGCGGGAGGGGAGACCGTGGCATTGGCGTTAAATATCCCATGTCGCGGCTTTTAGCAATGGGAAACAACTTCTGCAAGTGCTAGAGGAAGACATCCCGTGTATTGCTAATAAAAAGGTCAGAATTACAGCCGTTGACCGGACACGTGGGAACAGATGTGGTCGAGCCGGACGGCAAAGCCTCTTGTGTAATGCAAGGCCTGAGCTTCATGCGTTTGCCAAGCAATTTGGGTATCATTTTACCATAATGCAAGAACATATGGCATGTTGGCGTAATGACACTTAATTCACTTAAATCTGTATGACGGAGTGAAAATGACTGCAATCAGAGGTGATACATTGTACATACAGTACAATGTATCACCTATACATACAGTGATGTCAGGAATGGTGAAGGGCTTAGGGACAGCCTTATACTGGTCAAACACTGAGACCGATTCTCACACACACAGAATGAACCATGCTGAAATTGATCTCTGACCAAACTTTGAAATGCCTACATTGTAAACCAATATATGTGACCCTGCAAGGCGAAACCAGTCGTTTTGGTAAAATTGACAAAATTAAGTTAATGTGCTCACATTTTATGGTACAGCCAGTCAGGACGCAGGGCGGGAGTTTCATAGATGTGACATAGCGTAGAAGCGACTGTGAGACTGTTATTAAGGCCAACGGGTTGGCTTCGATGTGAGTGGTTGAAGTAGCACGCCAATAGATGACGGACAAGTGGCTTATTCAATCATATGCAAGCATCTTTTGATTAGGCCCAGCCTTCTGAAGCAACACTTCAATGGATCGGTTCCAGATGGATGAGTGGAGCTAGGCGGAGCGAAATTCATCTGGCTAGGGTCAGGTTACACATGAACGGCCATAGACTAAGCTTTCCAACGATATGTATATCGAGGGTATTGCAAAAAGTATCGCTAAGATAACCGCATCCAAAGTTGGCATGGTTCTCCTGTCATGATACGCCAGAAGAGGAGAAAATCACCTTTTTAAGTAAATTGTCACGTGCGAGAGTGTGAGGACACAGCTATTATTAGCCTTACGGTAGCGTGACTTTGAAGCAGATGAGTGACTATGTCCAGTGTTATCAACCGAGTGAGTGTCTTTTTCTGCCCCCTAGTTAATACCAGAGACGGTCATAAGGTGTCACTATAGAATATAATTAATGTATTTCAGGGGAAGTAAGGGGAGAAGAAGTTCTACTGCTTCGTCAATGGAAAACTTCTCCTGGTCCGTAAAATGACGCCAGGATATTTCTAAAAGTTCCTGCTTTTGACCGTTCGTGCCCTGAAAGGCAAGTCTTTCACATTCATATTCGGTTACATCTGCCAAGAACGATATAGAGCTTACACATTGAGTAACGAATAGCCTAATGAGTAGGCTACATTAGCTCTACCGTAAAACCTTATAGCGGCGTGGACAAATGGATGACTGCTAATGTGTTTAATCTTCACCTAAATAAAGTCAGGGTTTAACAGTCAAAACGTATGTTTATCCATGAAATTTGTTCACAATATGAAAGTGTAGACTGTATACTGTTGAATTGTGCAAAAACGTGAAATTCGACGTTTGTTTATCGTGGATTTTCTCAAAATAGCACTGTGCGCAAGACGACTGGTTTCGCCTTGCAGGGTCACATATCACAATATATGTTGGCAGTTAAGTTATTGCAATTGCTTATACACGACCTTTGGACACAGGACCATTTTCCTTTCAAAAATAGTCAAAGAAACTACTTACACAAAGCTTTGGCCAAGCAATGGTTGAAAACAATTCTATTGAATAGGCCACATTTCTTGTGTGGGACTGAAACCTCTGTGAGGTGGTAAAAAAGCAACCAAACTCCCCCAACACGCACAAACTGAGGTAAACCTATTAGTGCAACAAATGTAACTTTTAGCTTTCCCTTGGGAAACAAGCATCTCGGATGTCAGACCGTTCACAAAATGGAGGTGTTGGATACAGCACTAGCTGGGGAAACAGCAAGGCCCACGTCCTATTATGTGCTTCAAATCCCTCCAGGCAGCTTGAGGGGAGGGGCCACTTTTTCCCCCCTGGTAACAAAAGGTGTGTTTGGGAAGAGATCGCCTTTCACAGAGCACCGTAGCCTGCTTCGGGAAGGAACAAAAAAAAAAAAAAAGTCTTCGCTTTGGCATCAGATTCGCTGAATGTTCCTGCCACTGCGAGAGGGCTTCAGGCAAGAGAGTGAGAGACAGAGAGACAGAGAGACAGAGAGAGAGAGAGAGAGAGAGAGAGAGAGAGAGAGAGAGAAAGACGCAAGTAATACTCACTGGCATATCAAAGTGAAGGAACAGCAGCAGCTGTAGCATCTTGCTTCCTTTTGTGAGAAGGGAGAAAGGGGACAGGAGAGAGAGACCTAACACTACAGGTTGGGCCAAGGCAGGAAAAAAATAAAAAGGAAAAGCTATAAGCTTCAGCTCCCAAGCCTGTGCCGCCAAAGGAAGAAAGAAGGCTAACCTGGGAGAAAACTAAAAAACCTGCAGCAGCTGCACAGCACCGATTGTCTAAAGACGTTCAATCAATCCTGCTGCCATCACCTCCAACACTGATTCATGGTGCTTTATGGTTCATGCTTATGATAGACTGAAGGAATTTCCCCATAGAAATCATTCCCCAGGATATTCATGTACGATTCGGAGGAATTCCTACATAATGCTACAAGTGACACTCCTTTCTCCACCAGACCAGCCATCCAAAAAAAAAAAAAAAGTGCTGACATCTAAAACCAAAGCTTAAGATGAAGGACTTTCTGAATGTTGTCATACGGACCCGATACGCTGCTGTGGTGGAGGTTTCGGTGCTTGCGCTCCCACATCAATGCTCAGAAGACGGTCTGTGTGAGATGAAATAACCAGCAAAAAAAAAGACCTTCTTTCACCCCCCACAACCCAAGCCAACACAATACAGCATTACAACCCAAACAAGCCTTGTCATCTGAAAAGTCATCATTCACTCTCAGCCTTTTGCTTTCCTAGTCTGGGGCAGCCTGGAGACTGGAGTCGGAGAGCCTTTAAGGTGATTTACTGCAACATATTTATAAAAAAAGGGGCAGACATGAGAGAGGACCATGTGTGAGATGGGGGGGGCAGTTCACAGGTCAAGTGGCACCCATACAAAAAAGAAGATGAATTTTCAAGAGGTGGGGGGTGGGGGTTCATATTTCTGGTGGAGTTGCACTGCTTTATGGTCCGAAGGCGAGCCCTCTGACTAGCAAACAGTGAGTCACCCCACTCTGATACCCGTGACGTTCTCATGACATCTAGATGATGCTTTGTCGGCTCCCAAACCCTTCAGTCCCGAACCCTCCCCCACCTCTGACAGGCATTACTGTCACTCAAACCACAAAGGGCAGAGAAGAACGTGATGTCTTACTACAAAGTGGCTGGGATGGAGGAGAGCCGAGTTTTTGTATCCGTATGTGTGTGTGTGTGTGTGTGTGTGTACTTGCCACCCATCTTTATACACAATGTCCATAAATTTCTTCCCAATGTCCTAGATGAGAAAGAAAAAGTCATCTGGTTGCCTTCAGTCTCTATGTCTCTGACTGGACTGATTTAGGAGTCCTGATGACAGACGTCTGCCATATCTCTCAAAATGATGAACAAGCAGAGCATAGCGGGAGTTTGGAGTCAGTCGTTTGGAGTGTGTGAAATAACACACACGCGGAGGAAATTTCAGAACTCTCTGGTACGCCAGCTCCCAGTTCATTATGTTTACACAGGCAGCTGCTGCAAGACTGCTGTAGAGCAAGATCGTAAAAAATGGAGTTTAAGTTCAATTCTAGGAGGTGGGCTACAAATCTCAGCAAATCTGATGAGTTGGCATCTGACCCCTTTTTAAATGCCCCCAGAGAAAAAAAAAAAGCAGAGATCATTCCTGACATGTCAACTTCCCTCGGCCAAGTGCGGCCGAGCCGGCCGCAAGATCAAAACGTCCTGCCGCAACGCGGCAGATAAGGCCAGTGCTGATAGCTAGGCTTCTTTCTCTTGTCAGGGCCGGCTCTTTTTCGGACCTCTGATGCCGCTATCGGCGCACCTCCTGGCTTCTGTCAAATGCCGTCGGTGATGGATGGGCTGCCGGGCCGGGGGTCTGGAGTGCTTGGGCAGCTTCTCCGCGTGGTTTCCGGAGAGAGCATTCGTCACGGTTTTTGGAGCATCAACGTATGATTGGCTAATTAAGACCTATACAGAACTACAATAGCGTCTATACAAATGCCTGATGGTTTTGTTTTTCGCTGAGGGAATGAAGTCATAGGGCTCTTTAATTAGGAGGCCTGAGTTAACTTACACAGGTTTAGACAGATAGCTTTATTTCTCTGCACGGGGAAATTGATTTGTAGCACGATCACTAGGTACTTCATTACGGTGTCACAAACGTACATAAAAGTATTTCATCACACCATAATAGTCCATTATAAGTCTACATATTTGTAGACATACTGTACATACCTGGACAGAGTCAATAGCTGCTCTCAGACATAGATGTAAGTCCGCAACCGCATATCTGAACAACATATCTCGATATTTGGAACTCCGAACTTAGGCGGCTCTTACACTACTTCCCTCCTAGTATTTCGGACAACAAGAACGTGCAGAGATTCTGTTCATGTGCGTGTTCAGCCACGCGGAGATTCTGTTCATGTGCGTCGGTGTCATTCACACACAATGTCCGCATGTAAGCATTATATCTGAATCACCCGAAGGGTCAGACATCCGTTTGACAAAGATCTACATATAGTGCAGGAGACGTGTCTGAAAACAGTTAGTGTGACTAAACTCTCCATTTGGAATAGACCCCAGATAACACATACAGAGAGCGGAGTGCCTGTGCCAACGTGATTCACCTCAACGATGTGCAGTAGAGTCGACTCTCACCCAGACCCACACTAACGGAGAGTGTCTGAAACTGTGTGAAGTCCACTCACCTCAATGATGTAGAGGACGATGTTCTTGTAGAAGCAGTAGAGGATGCACTTGGCCACTCGATTGTAGTTCCAGGCCCCGTGGACAAGCAGGAGGTTCTTCAAGTACTTGAACTGCAGGGGGAGAAAGGTGAGGAAAGACACAGATAAGCCTGATGGGACAGAGCGAACAGGAAACACACAGGGAGCTCGGAGCTCCGATCAACAATCGCAGCATCCACAACAAACACTGATACACAAACCCACAAAATGGACCTTGGGGAAGCTCTGACTGTTGGATTAAAACTAGGGAACAATCTAATCAGCATTTTGACGGAAGGAAGCTGGTATCGGACGGGGGACTGCAGAGGAGGACTAGGCAATGTTGAGCTGACTGGACACATTCTTGGCACATTCTGTGGGGTGATTTTTTTGCAATACTTTTAACCGACCTTGAGCTTACTGGGGGTTTGCTGAAAGGGGGAGAGGAAGAGAAAGGATCTCTCAGTGGAACAGGGGGAGTTGGTAGGGACGGGAGTACACTCATGGGGGATATACATGTATGGGAAATCTTACTTTGTCTTACACAATGCGATCTGCCCTAACATCCCAATGCAGGTGCATCATGGAACGTCAATGAACAGCAGAGGAGAGAAGTCTCCCTTGGCAACCATAAACAGAACACACAAGCATGTTACCGCAGAGCTGTGGTGGCTATGGAGGCTGTTGCTATGAGGGCACTCGGGCGGTAGTCCTTCTGCTGTGATTGATGGACAGGGGAACTTGGTGCGACTTTCTTAGAACAACACAGATGTCAAGCTGGGGTAAACATGCTTTACATGCCTTAAGGTAAACACAGGGTCAGTTACACCCGGTCAGGGGCAGGAAAGGTGTCTGTGTGTGTGTGTGTGTGTGTGTGTGTGTGTGTGTGTGTGTGTGTGTGTGTGTGTGTGTGTGTGTGTGAGAGAGTGACAGTGTGTATGCCCAAGTATGCCCATGTATTTATTTGTGTCTGTATTTAAGGATGTGCATACATACGTGCACAGGTATGTGTGTGTGCCTCTTTATATGCACTCAATCTGTGTATGTGTGTATGTGTGTGTGTGTGTGTGTGTGTGTGTGTGTGTTTGTATATGGTGTCTGAGCGCACAAGCAGGATAGGAAGCAGGATAGGAGTTTGTGTGTGTGCGTGCATGTGTTTGTGTGTTTGTGTGTGTGTGTGTGTGTGTGTGCGATGGCCATGAGGATCGAGTGAAGAGGAGGAGGAGGAGGAGGAGGGTTTCAGGAGCCGCTGTCTCTGGGCCTGACCCCTGGAGCTCAGGGGAGCAGAGCTGCTGACAGACAAGCAGCAGTGGAGCAGGGGAGCAGTGGTGGAGTGGGGTGTGCAGGGAGGAGTGGGGTGTGCAGGGAGGAGGTGGGTGTGCAGGGGGGGTGTGCAGGAGGAGGTGGGGAGTCAGGGGGTGTGCGGGCTGGTCCGATCCCTACTCTCATTCTGCTGAGTTTCTGGGAAGCGCCGCATGGAGCTGCAGCCCCATCACTCAGAGCCTGCCACGCACACCCCACCCCCAACACACACACACACACCACCCTGACCACCTTCCCCAAAAGACCCCGGCTTCAAAAACTCTGAAGGTCTGAACGACAGGCAGAAATGTGTGCTTTGTAAGTCAGTCACCCTGTTAAGGAGGGAGAGAAAGTGGAAAGCGCCTTTGAAGCCTGATTAAAATGTAATTTTTAAATAATGTGTCTTTCATGGGGATGCTAAAGAGGTATTTTTCTTTGGCGGCCGGATGAATTGACCGGCCCTGCTCTCGTTACTGGCGCGCGGACGCCGCTTCCTCGTTCCTGTCGGGCCGGGGTGTAATGTAACGTTAATTTGATCGCGGTGCGACCCGCACACTTCACGTCTGATTAATGATAGAGGGATGAGAGAGGAGAGGAAAAAAGAAAAAAGGGAGATGGAAAAAAACAAGAGCGCCCATGCAATCCTTTACCCCTCCTTCCCCTGGTTCACTTCTTAAATATCACACTAGCTGCAGGGGCACTTAAGGCAAGACAGGATCCTTTTGAGCGAAATCTGATGCAACATGGCGAAGAGAATGAGCACAGCCTGTAGCTCTCAATGTACCAGTCAAGTGTGTACCGGTGTGCCAGAAACAGAAAACACGCACATGCACGCACCCACACACACACACACACATAAAAGGTAAAGGAGACACAGTTGGGTGCAGAGCAGGAATCAATCACCCCCACCATCTACACCTCCATGCATGGAGAGGATGCTCGACTTCAGTTACAAGCACAATAACATCGCCTTGAGTAGCATCTCAACTATGACACCTGTGACAAAGACTGGGGATTACAAAACGTGGCCTTTTTAAATTAAGTTTACATAAATGGGAAAGGATCGGGTTCACTCAATTACTTATTGGTAGGGGGAAGGAGAAGGGGAGGGAGAGAGAGAGGGACAGAGGGAGAGAGAGAGGGAGAGGGACAATAGTCCATTGCCCTGAGTCGAACTGCAATGGATTTGTCCTGGATAAGGTAACCTAAGATCCCTGTGATGTCCCTTAAGACAAATGCTGTTCACCTGGTGAGCCTGCCCGACCTCTGAACCTTGACCTCTGCCCTCCCTGCCCTGCCCTGACCCCGTCCTGGCTCACCTGTGCGATGGAGTAGTCTGAGGAGTTGGCGGCCTGCAGGCCCTCGTTGCCCGAGATGCCCACGCCCACGTGGGCGGTCTGGATCATGCCCACATCGTTGGCGCCATCCCCGATGGCCAGCGTGATCACGCGCACCTGCTTCTTCACCATCTCCACCACCTCCGACTTCTGCAGTGGAGACACCCTGCACCACAGACAGACAGACAGACAGACAGACAGACAGAGAGACAGAGAGACAGAGAGACAGAGAGACAGAGAGACATGGGAGATCACAAGAGGTAACTGGCCCTCAAGAAATGGTAGTAGTGAATGGTAATGGTAGTCAACTCTTATGAATGCAAGTGATGTCAAAGATATGTCAGTCAATATGAACATGAGGTCAACCATACTCAACATGTTGCATTATTTGCGATTTACCATAAATTGTTTTATTGTTTATCATCCAGTTATACTGTATGGTCCTAAAAGGAATTCAGGCCAAAGCCATAAATCCTGTACAGTAGTTGTATGAAACAGTCATGAACGGCACAAGAGTTTAACTTGGCTATGAATTTCTCAACATGCCCTTAAATGTGCATGAAATTGAAAGAGAACCAAAGTGCCCCCCGTGCCCCCACCCCTATGTTTTATAGAGGTTTAAAGCCCCTGGCCCCTACCTGCCCCCCTGTGCCAGAAGAATGGCGTGATTTCAGCAAAGACAGGAAGCAGGATTCAACTCAAAACACCGACTGTACATCAGAGGATTTGGAGCCATTTTTCTTACACCTAATACCAGCCGACAGTCACTTCCTTTCTCTTTACCTCTCATTCTCTCGCTCTTCTTCTCTCTTCCTTTCAGTCTCTCTGTCTCTCTCTCTTTCCTTTCTTTATCCTCTCTGTCATCATGTGTCTCTCCGGCTGGTGATCTCAGCGCTCTGATTCCTCTGTGACGGGCCAGCCCCCACAGGCACGGGGTCAAACTACTACTTGTGATGACCAGACAGATCTGCTCCATCCTGCTGAGAGATCGCAGTCCCCCATACCCCACTCCTGCTGCCTCTGACCATCCCCATAACCATCCTTTAACCCTCCCCCCCCCCCACCCCCTAACCTGCAGGGAAGAGACAGCGCTGCACCCACATACTGTACATACATGCCTGGTCTACTGAAAACAGACAGCCTAGTGGTCTCCACCTACCCTTTTTTTTTACTTTTCTTCCTCTATCATTCCTTTCATTCTCTTTTTTCTCTCAGGGTGGGAAAAAGAAAGGGCTCTTCGTGAGTCAGCTCGTAGCCTATTCATCTCCAGCACTGTGTGCAGGCCTGGCTCACATCTGATGGCAGCCTCTCTCTTTGTGTGTGTGTATGTGTGTGTGTGTGTGTGTGTGTGTGTGTGTGTGTGTGTGTGTGTGTGTGTGTGTGTGTGTGTGTGTGCGTGTGTGTGTGTGTATATGTGTGTGTGTGCCTGTGTGTGTGTGTGTGTGTATGTGTATGTGTGCACACGTGTGTGTGTGCATGCGCGCATGTGTATATATATATATGTGTGTGTGTGTGTGTGTGTGTGTGTGCATACACATGTGTGTGTATGTGAATGCCGTGAGAGAAGCCAGACAGTCTGAAGTCATGCACTGCTCTGTGG
Source organism: Alosa alosa (assembly GCF_017589495.1). NCBI lineage: Eukaryota > Metazoa > Chordata > Actinopteri > Clupeiformes > Clupeidae > Alosa > Alosa alosa. The sequence continues at coordinate 8,924,731 of NC_063209.1, read as the reverse complement.
CCCTGCAGTGGCACCTGCAGCCAGCCTGCTGCCGTTTCCGCAGACACGCCCCTGAGTTTAGGCAGCGCTGCGTCTGCTCTCCTCTGTCTGGGCACCTCAATGCCTGAATACCTCCCTCACAGCAATGACCCCATCACACAGCAAGAGGATCTGGTCTTGTGTGTGTGTGTGTGTAAAGACTGCAGATAGGCACAGCTCTGTGTGTGTGTGTGTCTAACCTCTGCAGTTAGGCACAGCCCTCATTAACACTCCATCACGTAGAGGCTGCCGTGTTTATCGTCAGGACTCTGACCTACAGCGGGGCCAATTTGCTCTGAAAATATTCAGCCTGTGGTTCCCTGTAATGGGCCGCCAGCCCCCAGCATTATTCCACAAAGTCTTAATTTGCTTCCACCTCTTTTCCTGCATATATCCACCCCCAACCCCACACCCCCCAGGTCACGACTCTCTAAGGAAGCCTCTTGATTGCTTTATATTCATTCAGTAAAACTGCACAGGCCTATATTTAGTTACACTAATCTCAAAGGCATGGCTTTTAGACAGTAACTGGATGGAAAAACAAACATTCGACTAGCAAAACAGTTCAATTCATTTGACTAGCGGAACAGTTGCATGTTGTTGTTTGGTGCAATGGCGTGTGCAGTTTCTGTGGCAACGGCGGCCTCACCTGCAGCATATGACAGCCTTGCAGGACAGTGCCAGGTCCAGGAAGTACTGGCGCGCTCCAAAGGTGAGGGCGTACTTGAGAGTCTTGCCGTCGATGATTAGGGCGAAGTCGTTCTCTTTGTGCAGCGCATCTCCCAGCAAGCCACAGTGATGGCTCAGCGTTTCTCTGGTGTCCTGGGAAACAATAAGACACCAATAAACAACAAACAATAAGAGATGATAACATCCCAAACACAAACACCAAAAACAAGTATTTCTGAAAATACTTAAATACTTAAATAAGTCATATTCGGCCAGATTCCCATACATAGATTAAGCTTAGTCATAGGAAAACAAAAAAACTTTTTCAATAGATATTTTCATTGATGTTTTCTTTTAGTCTAGACTGGCATGTTAAACATAGGTTAGCAATGTAAGCTTAGTAATTCGTGTATAGATCCAGTTAAGTAATAACATTTGTTTTTTTGTTTTTTTAAATCAAAAATCAGAATTCTTAAGGGCAGTGTTGAAACACTACTAAAGCGAACACACAGCAAACTGTCCCCTTCCTTGAACAAAGCGAGTCTATTCGCCGAGTTGGAAAAATAAAGTGGAACCCAGGCAGCTGTCCGGCCCATCCTGAGTGACGCCAGCCCTTTACATCTGGTCACGCCTCTGGGCCTGCTCCCCCAACAGATTATTATTAATACCATTACCATCAGGCCGGGAAACAAGGCAGAAATGCATCAAAAACATACATATGCCACGCCTCATTAAAACAGCAACAGCTGCCTTGAACCCTGGCTTGATGGTTGGGTTGAGTAAGGAGACCTTCTCATGCTCCTGACTGGGAGGACTGGGCAGGACAGGCCAGGAATGGCTACTTCGGTGCTTTGCGAGCTTTCATTTTCCTTTCCCTTTACTTTTGCTTTCTTGCATAGCTGCAGATTTTTTCTTCGTTCTTTGGTATCCAGGCACGTTCATCTGGGTTGAAGGGCCCATTTTCAAGGAATGTCAATTCTGTTCAGACTAGGGAAGGTCGGGTAAATGTCTCACTATTAGCTGATTAAACATGGAAGATTTTAATGAATACTGACTTGTTATTTAAGCCTATTTTTTTCCCTTTTTTTCTTATAAAGACACTCGGCTCGACCATTTTCCTGTTGGTTTTGCCTTTTTTAATGGAGACAATTATTCTTTCAGCAGGAACTGAGCAGTTTGTGTTGAGTTTTGCCTGTCGCTGCAGAGGGAGTAGTGGTGTGTGTGTGTGTGGGCATGGGGCTGTATTTGGTTTGGGAGAGTGTTGCACTCCATTTGATTTCCCATAAAAAGAGTCACATGACTCCCAGTCGAGAGAGACAGAGAGAGAGAGAGAGAGCGAAGGAGAGAGAAAAGAATCCTGGGAAAACAGGAAGGCAGCAGCAGCGGCAGGCTTCTCCTGTGAGGGCAGGAGGCAGCACCTGGACACAACGCGGCTACAGTACGTCTACGGTAACGACTGACGTCTACGGCCTCGGCCTCTACTGTACTGCTGGAAGTGACCGTGGGAGCCTAGCTTTTGGGGTCACCCTGGAGGATTCCGTGGTGTGACCTTTGACACGCTACTGGGGTTTGAACCTGTGCTTGAGTGATGATCGGCCTTCTCAGAGGACCACTTGACACAGATGTGGGGAAGAGGAGGAACTCGATGGGGCTCCCAGTTTTTTTTCCAGTGTGCAAGAGGTTGAGTTCCTGCTTCCAGTGGGCACACGTCTTCCGGAAACGCCACTGGTGCCTAAGTGGTTGGTTTGCCATGTTTCATCTTACAGTAGTTCACATTAGGGAATAACGGAAAAGGTTAAGAAAGCTGCTCTAAGAAAAAACATTAAGGGTGTAATGTTATCATAGCCTCCTGTGCAGAGGTTGTCGGCCATGTTGTGCCTTGTGTTGCTACGAGCTGATGTACAAGAGGTGCTGTTTCACAGGGCGTGTTTACACACCAGAGGGGAGGCTCAGAATCTAGATGAAGAGATACTACAGTAAGCACTTGTAAATCATAAGGCCTTAGCAACTCTACACTTAGCCACTGACACGGACGCACATCAAAAGGGACTGAAGCGCCTCGGAGAGTAACGAGCGCTAGTCAGCGGGACGGCTGGAGGGAAAGGTGACGGTGTCCACATGTGTGAAAGTGAACACCGCCGGTTACAAGACCACGATGGGTTCGTACCACTAAACCGAAGGGGCCCCCGCTGTAGTCCAGGCGATAGCGTTATACCTAACGGCTTCAGCAGACGGTCTTCTTCACTAGCCACCGTCAGCCAATAGCTGTGAGAGGCCCCCAGGGTGGGGGGTGGTGAGGTAGTAGGGGGTGGGGGGGGGGGGGGGTGGGCAACAGGGAAGGTGAAGGGGGTGCAGAACAGATGCCTTGGGGCAGCAAGATTGCACCTTGGGGACTCAGCAACCCTCTCCTGGCATAACAAAGCTCTGAAACCCAAGCTCAAAGGAAATATTTGGACAGAGGAGACTCAGGTTTCATACAGGGGAGAGTGGGAGAGGGAGAGGGAGAGAGATGGAGGGAAAAGAGAGAGATAGAGAAAGAAAGAGATAGAGTGACTGTGCAATAGAACATGAGAAAGAGAGAGATACAAATTGAAGGAAGGGAAGAGATAGATATATAGATAGATATATAGATAGATAAATAGATAGAAAGAGAGAGAGAGACAGAGAGAGAGAGAAAGAGAGAGAGAGAGAAATGATGGAAAGTGAATGAGTGAAGAGCCACATAGGAGCACAGCTGTGAAGATTTCTCCATAGGAGCGTGGTCATCCCTGAAGGGGACCATAAACTAACGTATGTATGTGTGTGTGTGTGTGTGTGTGTGTGTGTGTGTGTGTGTGTGTGTGTGACACGCATGTGCCTGCATGAAAGAAATAGAGACAGAGAAACAGCACACCAAGTGTGTTTAACTATAAGCACCACTCCTCCATGTGCTTTCAAGTGCAAAATAAAATGTTGAAAGCAACACAATGTCCCGGTCAGTAATCAACGAGAAGATTAAACAGAGCAGACATCAGAGCGGAGCACCCATTTAGCACCGCACCCACTTGTATCTATTTGCCTCTGTACCAAAGCGTCGCCTTCTAAAGCAGTCGTGTTATGGCTACGGCAGGAACACCAGGCACAGGGACTCAACAGTGTTTGCATTAAGATTGCGTTGTGGACGTGCATTAGTGCATACATCCGTGAGACCACATAGAGACCAGGCGTCTTCAGGCAGCTATTAACTAAGACTGGGTGGAATGGCGTTATCTCACTGATGAAAATGATGGGATTCAGGCCCTTGAAGGTGGTCTGGTCTCAAGTAGGAGAGAGAGCTCATTCTAAACACCCGAAATACATTAAGAAAAGAACGCAATCCACCACATACACACACAAACACATACACTTGTGCACTCACAAATTCTATAGCCACACATGCATCGGAATGCTTCCATAGTTAACTCTATTCTTCCATCTGCTGTTCTTTTTCTCCACCTCAAAGGCAAGAGAGGAAGTGTGCGCTCGACTTTTCATTGTGTCTGCTCGAGTCGTTCTCCACGGCCTCACAAATGTCACCGAGGTTCCTCAAGTTTAGACTTTAACCGATGAGCTTCCCTTAGCAAAGCGTAGACAGGCGCAGTGTATAGTCACGCATGCTGCACGTGTCCGCGTCGACACTACGCTTGGGTTAACACGGAAAGGGGGAGAGAAGAGGTGTGCTTTTAATCATTCTTTGTTTTCCTTGGAAGATGAATCACTTCTTTTCTTGTCCCTCATGCATTTCATTCTGTGTGAAAATTAACCCTGCATTTGATCACCTATTAAAAAGAAACCAACCTGTGGCTAGCTGACCTAAATTCCCACGGGTGGTCAAGCTCAAAACGTTGACAGATTTCTTAGTACTCCATTACAATCTGACAATTCAGCAGTTTCTTTATGAAGAGCAAACTGGATCAAACTCTTTTAGGGATAAGTTACAGTATGAATACCCTACACAAGGTCAATAAAGCTTTTAATCACACAAGCAGAAACATTTTGGACCGTGTGCAACATTCTTCACTGAAATACGGTCTTTTCCTCTTTTAGGTCTTAATAGTGAGGTGGATGGCCTTGTGGGCCCCATCTTCACAGCCAAGCAGTTAACAGTGAGAGAAAAAAGATGGAGAGAAAGGGAAAAAGAGAGAGAGAGAGAGAGAGAGAGAGAGAGAAAGAGAAAGAGAAAGAGAGAGAGAGAGAGAGAGAGAGAGAGAGAGAGAGAGAGAGAGAGAAAGTCTCAGATCGCTATGGCAGTTGGAGTTCTGGTCCGCTTGTGCGTGTTAGTGTGAATTCCAGGGGTGTTTTTCCAAATAGCGTTGTGTAAGCAGGCCTCGGAGCGAGAGTGGGGCGGGGGGGGGGGGCTGACGTGCGACGTTTCGAACAGCGGGGCCCCGAGCGCTTTTCCCGCGTGTGCCTTCGCCTCTTAGCCCGCGGTTCATTCATCATGCTAAAAGGCTGTTTGACAGACTGAGACGCGTCCGTCAACACTGAGCCACACATGCACACACCCTCCCTTCCGCCTAGCCCTCCACCCACACACACACAACCCCGCTTGCCATCCAAACACTACAGTCCACCACAACCCTCCCACTCGCCACGGGACACACTTCGCCCGGTCAGGGGTTCCACCGAGTGTGTGTCTATGTGTGTGTGTGTGTGTGTGTGATAGAGGTATGGAGAGAGAGAGAGAGAGAGAGAGAGAGAGAGAGAAAGAAAGAAAGAAAGAAAGAAAGAAAGAAAGAAAGAAAGAAAGAGAGAGAGAGAGAGAAAGAAAGAAAGAAAGAAAGAAAGAAAGAAAAAAAAAAGAAAGAAAGAAAGAAAGAAAGAGAGAGAGAGAGAGAGATTGAGAGTGTACGCAAACGTGTCTCTCTGATAAGCGTTCCCTCTCTTGCAAGCACCAGGGCCCTCTTACGTCCTGCGACAACAGACAAACCTCTCACTGCAGAAGCTACATATCCTCCAGGCCCATCAGGGTGTGTATGTGTGTGTGTGTGGAAGGGGGTACAGGCTGTGTGTGTGTGTGTGTGTGTGTGTGTGTGTGTGTGTGTGTAAAGGGGGTATTGGCTGTGTGTGTGTGTGTGTGTGTGTGGGGCTAATGGGGGTCATCTGGAGGTCCGTGGCCCCTGCTCTCCACACGCGGCCCGACTCTCCATCTTAGCGAGAGGCGCTCTGTAGCTGAGCCCCGACCATAAGGATCCCCTTTCCCTCCCTCAGGCCCTATCAGCCAGCCCCAGCTCCACCACCACAACCTCTCTTTTCATCCCTTCTCTCTCTCTCTCTCTCTCTCTCCCTCTATCTCTCGCTCACCCGCCCACTCTCTCTTTCTCTTGATTCTTACCCCCCACCCCTCCTCTCATTCTTACACTATCTCTTTCCACTGCCTCCCTCTCCATTTCTCTTTCCCTAAATCCAACACTTTCTTTTCCTTCCCCAAACCCCCCCCCTCTAGGAAGAGTCCAGCGCAGCATCTGTGCAGCCCTTAGCAAACGCACCGGAGGCACCAGAGCTCGGGGTTATATGAGAATGCCACAGGGAAGACAGGAGAAAACAACTGATACAGTGATCAAGCACACTGAAAAGAAAAAAAAAAAACAGGGGAAAAAAAAAAAAAAAAAAAAAAAGAGATTCCTGGAGTGGAATGAAAAATGCGCTGAGGATGAAGTACGGCTCAGTGCGTGCCGGGTCACGGTGTCAGGAGCCCAGTACAGTCGGAGGAGCCCAGAGGACCCACTGACTCACACATCTGCAACAGCACGCAGCTTAAATACACTCCCTCCACTTAGGCCTGATGCTTGCAGCACACACAGTATCAATGCTGAGGCCTGCCTACAAATGGCAATAAATAGCTGGCTAGGCCTGCCGCATAGAGTACATACTGTATATTGATGTGCACAACGCATGCAGCATCGGTAATGCATCGCTTAGCCTCCAGTCCACCATATGGTTCCACACATCAGATGTGTGATAAAGCCATTCGGTTGGTCATGGCTAATTAGCCACAGTTAGAATGGTACTGGCGTTTTTTCCTCTCTGGGGATGCTCTGCACTGCACACTGTATACAGAAAGCTTTTAGTTTAGTGTACTGCATATCCTGTGCCTACATCTCTTCAGGCTCCATACTGACAATTGCTCCTATAGACCCTTTCAAGAGAGTTCCATTATCAGCATCATAGTTGGCCCCACAAGACTTCCTTTTTAACATTCCATATGTTATCTTAATGCAGAGGAAGTAGATTGGGGCCCAAATAGAATGTTCAAGCATTGTTTTTGTTTACCTTGTTGAAAGGGTCTATAGACCCTTTCAAGAGAGTTCCATTATCAGCATCATAGTTGGCCCCAAAGACTTCCTTTTTAACATTCCATATGTTATCTTAATGCAGAGGAAGTAGATTGGGGCCCAAATAGAACGTTCAAGCATTGTTTTTGTTTACCTTGTTGAAAG
>NC_063209.1:8905086-8910086 GCF_017589495.1 Alosa alosa | reverse complement strand
TGATGGATGAGGGCTGTTAGCGGCGCGGCGGGGCTGAAGGGTTGGCACCTGTGACTCGTGAGCCGGCCGGGTGATTTATGAGCGCCAGTGGGCATGTTTGACCGGGACTTCCCCAAAACACTCACAGGGCTCCGATTGTGCCTCCCCTAGACTCACTGCAAACTGGATACGAGTCTCCCTCTCCCTCTCTCTCTTTCACACACACACACACAGTCACTCTCTCCCACTCAAGCATTCGATCGTTCCCTCTATCCCTCTCTCCACTTCTATTCAACAGTCTATTTATCTTTCTCACTCTCCATCTTGCTCTCTCACTTCATCCTCGCTTTCCTCTCTGTTCTCCCGTCCTCCTTTACTCCCACTCTCTCTTCTATCTATTTCTCTCTCCTTCTTACCCCATCACTCACTCCCTCCCTCCCTCAATCTTTCCTTTTCTGTCTCTCCCTCTCTTCCTTAATTCCCTCTTTCTCCCATTCCTCTGCCTCTCTCTGATTGCTTTGGTTCGGATCCACATTAATCAAGGCTGGGCCCTGGTTGAGTCTGGTCCGCTGCCCCGTTTGACCGGTGGGTGGATGAGAGGCAGGCTTTAAACTGTAGCGCTCGGGGGAACTGGAGCCTGTCCCTTTTGCTTGGCACTAACAGATAGGATTGCGAAAAAGCACAAGCATCAAGGTTCAGAGGAAGACGCTGACATTCTGCCCCAGGCCTGGGCTCAAGAAAAATGTGTGTGTGGGTATGTGTATTATGTCTGTGTGTGTCTGTGTGTGTGTGTATATATGTGTGTGTCTGTATATGTGTGTGTGTATGTGCGTGTATGTGTGTCTATGTCTGTATGTGTGTGTGTGTGTGTGTGTGTGTGTGTGTGTGTCGCACGCACACATGCGTATGTGTGTCAATGTCTGTATGTACAGTACGTGTGCGTGCATGCTTAAGTGTGTCTGTCTGTGTCTGTGTGTCTGTGTGTGTGTGTCTGTGTCTGTGTGTCTGTGTGTGTGTGTGTGTGTGTGTGTGTGTGTGTGTGTGTGTGTGTGTGTGTGTGTCTGTGTGTGTCTGTGTGTGTGTTAGACAGTGGTTCATTGAAAGTCTGAGGTTTGGCTACATCACTGTGACCTAATGAGGGTTTGGCTGAAACATGACTGCCCAATCCTAAAGAGCGGTCTCCTCTCATTGGAGTCTGTTTGAACTAATGGCTACAGTATAGCGCTGCGAGTTCAACTCACTAAAAATCCCTCGAAGACTCCATTTCAGTCTTGCTTAACTCTTTTGCATTATTTTGTTACTTTAAAATGTTGTGTCTTTCATATCTATGCACCCTGGATTTCATGGTCACAAAAGAAGTAAAGGACCACAAACCCCACAAATCCCAAAATGTTTGATAAACAGCATGTCCCATTTCTACTGTACTTTTCTGCCGTCCCATCCAATGTAGCACCCCACCAGCACCGCAACATTAACGTTATTATAGGAACAGATCTCCCCTCATTTAATAGAATACAATATCTTTATTTGTCATTGTAACAGGTACAACGAAATTAAGTGTATTCCTTGTCAAGTGCAACAAGACATCTTTAACCGTCAACATACACACAGCACACACATTCTTCTCTCTTTCCATTTCTAAGCCTGCGGCCCAGAAAAGCTTTGTTGGAGAGAGCATTTCATATTGCCATAGTTCAGTATACTGTGACTATCGGCATAGTCTACAAAGACCACTATAATATGTGCACTGCACAAATGTATCTGCTCTGTGTGTATGTGTATGTACGTATGTACGTGTGTGTGTGTGTGTGTGTGTGTGTGTGTGTGTGTGTGTGTGTGTGTGTGTGTGTGTGTGTGTGTGTGAGAGAGAGAGAGAGAGAGAGAGAGCGCATCTTTGATACTGTAATCAGTGCTGCATAGACAGGCGGTATTCTCTCTCCTTCCCCGGGACAGGTGCCTACAGTCAGGTGTAGCTCACCTTCTCGATGAGCTCGTAGCTCTCCTCCAGCTTCAGGGCCCGGTTCTGCAGAGAGGTGGAGGCACGCTGGTACACCTCCTGCCAATGCTGGTACGACGACTCGCTGATGTCAGCCACAGCAAAGCACAGCGTCCGCAGGCCTATGGGTGGACAGGAGGGGAGGGGAGGGGAGGGGAGGGCAGATTGTCATCCACAGGTGAGCTAAGCAGTCTAGAAGATCTCTCTTTTATGTGTTGTTTGCTCTTAGTGGCATGGCTTCGGTCTACTGGTATAACAAGAAGGATCTTTGCAAGACTGGCTTGATTAATGTTACACCTCTAGACTGCATACCAGACTGCTGTCAGATCTCTCCACAGAGGGTCAGGGAGATCACAGTGGACACCGGCACCGACATAACTGTGGCGCATTCGGCCTTCGACATTTGATTACTTAGACCCCGTTATTATCAATACAACCCCACACACCAGAGTTTACACTGCTGACAAACTAAAAGAAGGCACTCTAGAACCTAGACTCTAGAATATTGGAGTTGAATGTGATGCAGGATCCCCAACCTACCAGCAGAGGGCAGCAGATTCATAAGAATCGAGGAAACGAGTGCACCAGTATTGGGCGAAGGATTGCAACCTGCTCCCAGACGATACGTGACCAGGCGCCTTTATGAGCAACACAATAATGGCACCCCACCTCCAGTAACTCTACTACTACTAAGAAATATGGCACCTTTGGTATTTGAGGAAATGACTGGGAAAACCACAGCTACAGCAGGTTTTCCCCCAGCACCATCCGATCTCTCTCCCCCACCACCTATACATGCAGCTGTTTTCTACCGTCAGTGACAAAAGCTTTTGTTTCCCTGTGTCTCAGTCACTATATTTGACCTGTTTGCTTAGGGTGTGGACCTGTATACGTCTTGACACATGTTGACAGACTGCTGGCTCACCCTCGGTGGCGAATTGTTCCAGGTGTTTCAGTGTGATGTCCTTGTACCTGGAGCTGTCGGCCAGGCGATCGTAGATGACCGTGTCCTAGAAGAACACACACACACACACACACACACACACACACACACACACACACACACACACACACACTTTAGTATTTTTGACATGCTGTCAAAAATATACTAGGCAGAAAGCCATCAGTTTCACAAAGATGCTTAATCTCAAGATGTCAAGATGGTCTTCTCAAATACGCTTCTAAAACCTTTCACATCTAAGCTGACAGAATAAGAGTTCAGTTCAGTTATGTTCATGTTCATGTTCTTATTGTGTTTATGAAAAACTATAATTGCATAATGTATAGTTGTTTTATCTGTGGTATTATAATAGCGGGGCCACATAACAGCTTGCCTATATCATCTCTTTTCTTTGTTTGGGTTAGGCCTCTATTTGCATTAAACATGTGAAACCACTGCAGTGGCCAATCAGGCAGAACCAAGAAAAGCAATAAAGTGGTACTGAAGGAGAGGAGGAGAGAAAATAGAGAGAGGCAAGAGGAGCGGAGAGAGGGGCTCATCTGTGACCGCCATGGGAGGTGGGGTAGAGAGGAGGAGCAATGAGAGAGAGAGAGAGACGGGAGGCAGAGTGTTGAGAGAGAGAGTGAAGGAAAGAGAGAGAGGGAAAGGGAGTGTTGAGAGAGAGAGGGAGTGAGTGAGGGAAAGAGAGAGAGTGTTAAGAGAGAACGAGAGGGAGGGTGTGAGAGAGAGGGAGAGAGAGGGGGGGGAGGGAGAGAGTGTTGAGGGAGAGAGTAAAGGAAAGAGAAAGAGAAGAGAGGGAGAGAGAGAGAGAGAGAGAGAGAGAGAGAGAAAGGCTTCATCACATGAGAGCAGAGCACCAGAGGGGTAGGGGTGGGGTGATAGAGGGAGACAGCAACAGAGGTAGAAAAAAAATAAGTGTACGGGTTCAAAGAGGGCACTGGAGACCTAGGCGTGGAGAGAAACCGAAACCGAAAGAGAGAGAGAGAGAGAGAAAAACGACTACAGATGGGGGGAAGAGAGGAAGAGAGAAAGAGAGGTGTGAGAGGAAGAACATAAATAAACAGACAGAGTGAGAGAAAAGCATGAATAGAAATAAAGAGAAAGAGAGAGCAAGAGAGAGAGAGAGAGAGGGATGAATAAGAGGCAAGCTGAGAGCAGAGGCTGTGAAACAAAGATACCACATGAAGAAGAAAGGGAACAGGGAATGAGTGAGATGGAAGAGTGTGTGCGTGTGAGAAAGACCGAGAGAAAGAGAAAGGAAAAAGAAAGAAAGAAAGAAAGAAAGAAAGAAAGAAAGAAAGAGAGGGAGAGAGAAAGAAAGAAAGAGAGGGAGAGAGAAAGAGCACTCCAGACTCTAACAGCCGCTGTAGCCCATCACAGGTTGCCATGGAGAGAGACACTCACGGCTCCTTTGCAGTAGAGGCGGATCCGACCGGTTGGAGTGCGCATGATGACAGACATTCTTTTTCTCGTGCTGAGGGGGCAGAAGACACACACACACACACACACACACACACACACACACACACACACACACACACACACACACACACACACACACACACACACACACACACACACACACACACACACAGTGAAAAATTAGCACTCCAAGTATACCACTAGAGACATCACCATGATCAAGTCCATCATCACCTCTGAGGCACAAAGACTGCAATCAAAAAGAGCGGCACACATCCAGAGAAATGATCACTATGTTCTACACATAGAAGCCAAGGAGCAGATTACAGGTTCAGTCTGCAGTGGCACGGCATCACTTCCCAAAGCACCTCCTGCATCCGTCTCTCACTCACTCACCCTGCACTAGTCCCACACCTGCCTCATAACACTGCGGCTTCACAATATGGCTCAGTCTGCATCGGGCTCAATCAAATGCTACAATTTGATGCCACAGCTCTGGAAAAACATTAACAGACCCCTGCATATTTTTCTGATGTCATCCTACGGTTGCTGAGTGACGTTCGAATGAGTTGACGGTCATCTTCAAAATTAAGAGACCACTGCAAATTTGAATATGACCGTCATCTCACTTGAATGTCACTT
>NC_063209.1:8852586-8900086 GCF_017589495.1 Alosa alosa | reverse complement strand
CAGAGAATAGATTTGTAAGTGTAGGGCAGAAGATTAAATACAAACCAAAATGGAAAAAACAGACCAGGCCTCCTTTAGACCTTTATTTATCCAAGCGTGTGTGTGTGTGTGTTTGTGTGTGTGTGTGTGTGTGTGTGTGTATTTGTATGTCTACTGTATATGTGGGTGTTTATGTGTATACAGTATGTGTGTGTGTGTGTGTGTGTGTACCGTATGTGTGGTCTGAGTCTGTCTGTCTTTGTGTCTGTCTGTGTGTGTGTGTGTGTGTGTGTGTGTGTGTGTGTGTGTGTGTGTGTGTGTGTGTGTATATGTGTATGTGTGTATGTGTGTATGTGTGTGTGTGTGTGTGTAGAGCCTGTTGGGCCTGGTTAGAGCAGTGTGAGTGTGTGAGGTGCAGAGGGAGAGAGAGGTCCAGCTGGTGCTGGTGCTGGTGGTGCTACTGACCGGGCGAGGCTGCCTGGTAGACAATCTTGTCGTCGGTGCGCTCGGGGACGGCGGTGTGACAGATGGCCATCATGGTCATGAACTCCAGGATAACAGGAGCCGTTGGCTGCAGACACAGACACAGAGAGGGAGGGAGAGAGAGAGTCCGAGAGGCCTGAGGTCACAACATGGTCATGGAAAGCAGTGCCACTGCTACTACTACAGCTACATACCACCGCCACTACTGCTAATGCGCTAGGTGTAGCATGGCTAGAGCTAGTACTACACTATGATGCAACTATTACCACTACAGCTACTGCTTCTAATGACTACTGTTACTAATTAATAGTTCTTCCGCCACCCCTAAAACTACTGATTTTTAGATTAACTAATTCATGATGCGGGATGCTCTGTTAATAGGATATACATGTCTGAGGTTTTATACCTAAAAAAAAAAAATAGATCATATTAACTAACATGAACATGTGTTGCAATGCTGAAATATCCAGCCATTTGTCCTGTCAAGGAACTAATCACACAGCACAAATGACCACAAAACTTCTACAGTAATTTCCTGTGTATTAGCCGCTTTGTGTATAAACCGCAGGACAGTGTTTTATGCAAGTTAAAAAAACAAAACCATATTAATACCATATTAATTGCACCCGTGTATTAACCTCATAGCTGAAGAATTGTTGCAAAATCAATGTATAAACTGCGGCTAATAGTTGGGAAATGACGGTACTGAACAATTTCTCTTCAAATATCTATGCTGTCACAGACCAACTCACTCACAATCATTGGAGAAAACAGCAGACCGTACAACAAAGAGTTCTCTGTCTCTCTCTCCCTCTCTGAAATCATTTCTAATTCATCAGGTTCGACCCGATCCAACGCCTCTGTGATGAGACCCGTTAGCCTACAGGAACAAACAGGGCCTGTGCAAAAAGCACTCAAAAAAAAAAAAAAAATCAAAGCTTTTGAATGACGGCTGCTCAAAGCCATGTAGCCAGCGAGGCACCTCCTGGGATTGATCACCATAAGCGGACGTGACTGTGGAGTGCTCCTGTCAGAGGACGAGGATGCGGACTGGGGATCAGGGTGAGGGCGGGGCACAGGGGTGTCAATCAACAGCAGAGCTCTGTCCGGCACACACTACAGACGTGCGTAACCATGATAGGTGGACACTAGCCATGGGTAGTGTACTGTAGGTGGTGGTGTGAGAGAAATGTGGTATATTGCTGCTAGATTCATAAGCTTCCTCATCTGGGACAGAGAGAGAGGAGAGAAGGAGAGAGAGAGAGAGAGAGGGAGAAGGAGAGGGACTAATGGGATCTGGTCAGCAAGTGAACAAACAAACAAACAAACCAACAGAAAAACAAATAAACAACGAGTTTCCCTAGTGACTCAAATGAGAAACCCCCCTGGGAGAGTGGTTATTTTCGTCTCCAAACACCCCTAGCCAAACACACACACACACACCTCCAGCCATGTAAAACTGCGGGTAATGGCCCAGTATAAAATTGATCAAGTCAAAGTTGGCCAAGAGCTGAAAGCCTTGGGGTTGGTAATAATAGCTTGTGAACAGCTCTGCGCTTGTTCAAAATGACAAAACTACAACTATAGGACTAACTTCAGTAGCTACTTGAGCTGTAGTATAATAGCTGAACTCAATAGGCTGGTAAATATGATCCCTATGTATCTTTGAAAAATCAATTTCTGACCTTCTAGCCATTCTCAACAGAAGAACAGTAACTTTCCTTTTAGTGCACAAATGTGGCTTTAAAAACAAGAGCCGAGGTTTTTATGCTTGGAAATGGCCACCTGCAGTTCTGTGAGAATCTCACTCAAAGTTGTTGGGTTTCCAACGACATTTACATATTTGGAGGGCATTTCTAAAAATTCGGCTAAAGAAAAAGTCTGTGCGTGTTTGGTTCGTCTGTGTTATGTGCCAAGTTAAAATGGACGCTGCTCTGATGAAGTTGCGAACAGCTGTGGGATCAAAGTGAAAGGCTGTCAGGGTAACAGTCACAAAAACTACCTGGTAAAATGGCCAGGTTGAAAAGGAAACCCAGCTACTCTGGAGTCTGGAGATGGAAAACCACCTCCAACTTCTCAAACAATGTGCATTACCAACACAACAAAAATGATCAGGTTCTCCTCTCTCTCTCTGGAGTCTGAAGAGGGAGGACAGATACTGTGTTCTAGACTACTAGTAAGTCTGATATTTCAGACATAAAAAAAATGTTGAGATGGATGTATTTTCCCCATGTTTACAAGAAGGAACTCCGACTTTAAGTGGCTTTGTCTGGTAGGACGTCGGAAAAACTCAACTTGTGTTTGTCTGGAACACTACATAGGAAGGCTCATCCTTAGGATTGGCTCCTGACTTCATGAAATCTAAAGCAGCTTCTCGACCAACAATGATCACAACGATTGTCAACTTCCAGTCGTCGTCACATGCAGGAAGATGAAGCGAGGAAAGCATACATTTAGTAAAACCCGTGTAAAAATGTCTTTCTAATTAAAGGCCAGCCCAGAGCATGTGCCGAGGCTGCCCAGGCTGTAATTAAAATGACTTGCATATTTCGTGCCCGCGGCACAACCCCCGTCGTCCGAGCAGCAGGACTCCTCCTCAAGTTACTGAAGCGGCTGCTGAAGAGGCATCTGAGGCAAATGTTGCTTCCACTCCCACTTGGTCATAAACAAGCATTCTGCCACTCCCAAATGAAGGGGACATTATAAACAGAATCCATACTGTAGTAGGGCCGAAATCATATTACCCAAGATAGCAACTGCCTCCCTCACCCCACCTTGCACAAACAGGCATCTGATGTCATATGGCACAGAATGAAACATCGTTATAATGGTCAGGTGAATCCTATTCAAACAAACACGCGGACGCAAGTTACAAGTCTGTGCCTTTGTCTCCATATCAACCAGCCACCGTCACTAAGAGCCCCGGAGTTACCCACCTGACCCATAGCAGGCTCTTTCTGAATGCACACAAGGGCAGTGTAAACAGCAGTGTGTAGAGACCAGCGCATCCCAGCTCCGAGTAAAAAGTAATTGACCCAAACGAGTCGGCCCACTGGGTGAGTGGCTGGGTAGGGTCCAGTATCTAAGCCAAAGCTGCAGCTAAGTGGTGCTGGCCACACAGTTACGTGGGCGCAAACAGCTGGGCGCTTAGGGAAGGGAGAGAGGGGGGTGGTGGGGTTGGTGGCGGTACTTACATGATTGCTTTGGAGATTCTCCAGTAAGCTGGGGTCATTAAATCCGGCCTCCTCAGACGAGTGTGAGCTGTGACTGCAGAGAAAAGGGAGAGAGAGAGAGACGTGATTACAACGAGGAAGACCAACACACACACACACACACACACACACACACACACAAATGTATAAAGCTCAAAAGGATTGCTTTTTGCTCCAGAGAATGTGTGTATCATAAGAAAGAGATGTATAGATAAACGCAGCACAAGTTGTGGGGTCAGAACCAAACACTTCCAAAGACCCAAAGTATGTGACGTTAATTTTCATTTAATTAAGATATGGTATTGATCTGTGTTCTCTGATTAATTAAACAATCACGACACTCCGCACTATTGATCAAGTTATTCATCTATGATTTGTCTGTAATTACAGAGCTGCTGTTTCTGACTGCCTTTGCCAAAGATGATACAACTTCATCTTAGCCTGTGACAGACAGAGTGTATGAAGGAGAGTAAGAGTAAGATAAAAAAAAAAGAGAGAGAGAGAGAGAGAGAGAGAGGGAAGTAAAAAATAGAGAAAGGATGGATACAGAAAAACAGGGAGGGATTATTTAGTTACACAAGCCTGCTTGCCCCAACATTTTTTGCGTAACACTAATTTGGGCTCTTATCTTTAACACACTCTACTCTGGTCATCCAGACAGATATTAGCTTAACCTTCATCAAGGGCACATCAACACCACCAAATGGGAAAAACACACTTGAGATCATCACTTTAAGAATGCACCCGAACTACCAGTCAATGGAGACTTTTCCAGGTTACTTTAAAGCCCCCCACACACACAAAATGAATGACTCTCCCATACAGTATGAAATACGACTGTTTTGCTCTTTCGATTAATTCTGAGAAAACCTAAACATGTGGCTATTTATACCTGAATCAATACAGAATTTACACTTTGCAGGCAACAGCATCCTCTGAACGGATCAATGGCTGCCTGGGAGATTAATGGGCGAATGGTAAATCAAACGTGTAGTTATTTGGACCCAAATGCTGAACAAGATGTTTTGTGGGGTTTCCGCTGAGACTTAAATCTCCCCTGGCATCGGAAGCCCTTCAGTCCCCAAAACCCAAAGGAAATAATGGGAGCTTTGTTGGAGAAGAGTGCAGTTGTCCAAGATCCAGAATCGAGGGAGTCTGTTGCGTTAGGCTGAGACACAGGAAATAGGATCCATCGTACTCAGAGAAAAGAGCAACAACACTTTTTTAAGGGACCAACTTACACACACACACACACGCAGGTAAACATGCACACGGCCTCCAGGAACCAATCATCTATTTCGTCAAGGGCCTCTGCTCTGTCTCTCACACACACACACACACACACACATCAACCAACCTGCACAAGCACACAACCTAGAGGGATAATTTGGTTCCGATAAGATCGACAAGCAAAGCTGGAACAGTTTCCCATGCACGGCGTTATATAATTCATGACACTTAACGAAATACCAATTGAGGATACTAAATTCCATGAGCCCGGCCCTGTATGTTTCAATACGGTTCACTCATATTGAGAAAGAGATAGAGATAGTGGGAGGAGGAGAAGGAGTGGGGGAAAAGAGAGAGACAGAGGTAGTGAGAACAGGAGATCAAATGAGAAATGAGATGGAGGTGGAGGAAAGAGAGAAATAGAGCAAAAGAAAAAAGATAGAAAGAAAGACAGAAAGAAAGAGAGAAAGAAAAAGAAAGAGAGAGACGTATGTATGATGTATTGTATTCTAAGCATTCTCTATGTAAATGTATGTCTAAATGTTCTGCTTTAGCGATGTAAAAATATTTGTCATGCTAATAAAGCTCACTTGAGTTGAATTGAATTGAATTGAATTGAATTGAATTGAATTGAATTGAGAGAGAGGGCAGTGGTGGTACAGATCTACACTGTGGGCAGCAAGTGGCCCGTGTGCTGCTGCTGCAGTGTTCTCTGGAGAGAGCTCGTGGAGCGGCCTCGCTTACTGGAGCCAACTCGCTTACTGGAGCGGCCTCGCTTACTGGAACCGCCTCGTGGAGCGGCTTCGCTTACTGGAACCGCCTCGTGGAGCGGCCTCGCTTACTGGAGCCGCCTCGTGGAGTGGCCTCGCTTACTGGAGCGGCCTCATTGAGCGGCCTCGCTTACTGGAGCGGCCTCGCTGAAGTGAACACAGTGCGCGGGGCAGCGCGCCACAGAGGAAGACATCTGTCGTGTTCACAGGCGTGCTGGCGGAGGCTGCGTTCTGCAGGACGGGAGCTGGGCTGTGCTCTGGTCCACTGTCTAGAGGAGGAACTGCAGGTGCAGCTGTAAGGTGGAGCCATACAGTTGAAGGAGTATCAGAGTAACTCTCTCACTGTACTGGGCACCATATGTTTGACTGAAGGGGCACTTCTAGACAGCTAGCAGTCAGTGCTGGTAAAACAGAAGTGAAATTTAAGTTCTGGGACGAATTGAAGTTGAAGTTCTGGGACAAACTGTTCAAGAGATAAGACTTGCAAAATAAATTAAAAAACAGCCTAATTTTGAGGGGAACAACGAAAGCTCTACATGAGACAATGGTCTCCCCCCTGTGCCCCCACAAACACCAGAGGGGCAAGGCTTTGATCTGATCTGGCTGAAAACATCACTCACATACATCATACATGAATGTGTGTGTGTGTGTGTGTGTGTGTGTGTGTGTGTGTGTGTGTGTGTGTGTGTGTGTGTGTGAGGGCTTTGGGGAGCCAGGTGTGCAGAGCCCTGATTCTGCGCTCTGATGAGGTGCTCATAATGCATGAGTTGCGTAAATCAAGGTTCTCCGAGTTCTCCTCTACTGGAGCTCTGTTCTCTGTGATCTGCTCCTTCTATTACCGCTCCTCCACAAAAAAAAAAACACACACAGAGAAGGAAAAGTGTGTCAGGATGCCTCTGAACAAAAGGAGTAGACAGAGCGTGCTTTTCCTGCTTAGAGGGGGAACAGGGTGTAGAATCTGCCCTGGCACAGAAGCAGCCAACAGCTTGTGATTTTCCCAGACTCCCCCCGCAGCATCCAAATTTGGGGTGAGGCGTTAATACCCCCTCCTGTCCCGCCCCAACGACATCTTGCATGTACACAGAATGAGGACAACTGCGTGTTTGAGCAGAACAGAGTTGGCTGCCCCAAGGCCTAAATATGGATTACACAGGGAGAATCAACAAGTGGCATTCCTCCATCTGTCCAAGGCAAGTGTTAGAGGGTAACAAGGTAGAGGGTGGAGACACTTCAATCTCTTGTGGATGTGGGTACAAGATGCCTAAGAATCTGAAGCACCACAGATGTTGGTTTGGCATTGTACTTCACAATCGGCCATGATACTGCACACATCACAGTATATTTATAACAAGGCCTACATAGCAAGAAAGTTAGCTTTGATGTCAGAGAGCATGAGGAGAAGACACACATCACAGGTCTGATCAACCTGGGCTTGGGCGCAAGTGCATTTTTAAACGTGTGTTATGTTAAGTTGTTAAGTTGTTGTTAGAACATGCAAAGTGTCAACACCATCCAACAGAGGCAACAAATCAGCACCACAAGTTCTCAACAGCTGTGGATATTTCGCCAACAACAGAAAAAGAACATTACAGTACACACACATATATTGCACACACACACACACACACACACACACACACACACACACACACAAAATGCACACACAAACACACCCACACACAAAGTGCACACACATCACACACAGACACACATACACACACACAGAGCACAGATGCATGGTAGTGACACCACGGTGCGGGTAGTCTTACCAGTCCTCCTCAGCCAAACTACCGTCCTCTCCCTCAGGACAGTGACTGTTGGGACGAAGTGAACAGAGTTACAGGGTAGAAGACAGGTCACACCGCACATGTCAACCGCCTTCTCACATTCAAAACACCAGGCAGCAGTGACGCTGACCGCAAGCTCAGGGGACCCACTGAGAGCTGTGGGGTTTTGGAGATGAAGTGCTGGGAGGCAAGGCGGGGTCTGGTCACATAATGTACTGTATGTAGTGCATCGCAGCAGAGAGGAATGATGGGAGGCTCACATGGCTCTATGCAGAAGAGTGGCTATGAGGAACCAGCAATACAGCACATGGTGGACTGTTCATGGGAGTTAGTAGAGGCTTGATTGGAGGGGAGTGGGGTTTTAAGCAGCAATATTTGGGGGGGGGGGGCACTTGGAGGCACTTGACTAGTGCAGTCTGCCCATAAGCACCCCTCAATATTCCATCTCCTCCAAATTAGGAGGCAGAGCATGAATGTATGAATGTCTAACCAGTGATGCCGGCAAACAGCGACACCCAAGTCCTAGCTTTCGGCTGCTAACTGGTCATGGTGGGAATTGGGGACACGGCCACTGTAAGTGGGTACACACACACACACACACACACACACACATACATGAATGCACGCAGAAATAGACTCACTCACTCTCTCACAGACATGTGCCCACAGAAATGGACAGGGACGGACAGACTTACACACACACACACACACACACACACACACACACACACACACACACACACACCCCTGTGATTTCTCTAAACTATCCCCTGCCCCCTCTTGGCTTGTATCTGCTGGTCGGGTCCCCATGCACGTCAGAACGGGGCTTTGAGACCATGACTGCACATTGAGTCCATCTGCAGGATTATTACCTGGCGGAACGTTAGACACCCCATCACCAAAGCCAGACAAGGTCTTTGACGTTCCCGGATTATGTCAGGCGACAAAAAAAATCCCAGCTGTTATCCATGCAAATGTAACCCGGAGAGGTGACTTTATATGACGTGAGGTGGTGTCATGTGACTTGAGGTGGTGTCATGTGACGCAGGGCTGCTGGAGCCTGCCATGTGTTTTTTCAAATCCCCATCTGTAAATGGAAGGATCAACCATGGTGTTAGGACATCTTCTCCAACTATGTATGTGTGAGTGTGTGTGTGTGTGGCTTAGACAGGCTGCCAGGCAGTCGGTAACCTCTGATCTGATAATGGTCTTGATGCATCTGTGGACGTGTGTGTGTATGTGTGTGTCTGTGATATCACGTACGTTAAGTCCTGAAGCAAAACCTAAGTGGAGTAAGTTCGGCATACGTAATCGTCCATCATCTTCTCCAAACCTTACGGTTATTTATGTAAGTGTGTGGATTAAACAGAAACGAAAATGTTGAGGAAATGTACGATGCCATGTTGACATAAACACTGACAGTATATGATTGGAATTCACTCAGAGGATGAAACTGGAGCAGATTGAATATACAGATGGAATGTAGAGGAGCTCGTTCTCTCTGGTCGGGTTTTTTTCCACTTGCAACAATGTAGGCCATTGTAGGACCTGCAGGTATGGAGTATACCTTTCCCTCCTTCATCTTGTTTCCCCCACCACAGCTTTCTTTTATTTATTTATTTATTTATGTATGTCGGTTGAGCATTCAGAAATAATGAGAATGTCTTCCAGCAATGGAGACAACCCCCGTCACTGACAAGCGCTGAACAAACAGCAGGAAAAGGAAATACACTACAGCCATATACAACACAATTTCAAAAGAAATATAGTTTTCCTCTCACCATAGTGAATGCACACACACACACACACACACACACACACACACATATTTATATATAAAGCCTAATTAGTTTGATTAAACAGCATTATAGCAACGTGCCAAACCATAAAGAGACTCTGACTCCTAATGACGATCTAATTAACCGCAGCACAGAGCCGTGCGGGGCGGGGGGTGTGGTGGGGGGTACAGAGTGGCTCTTTAAAGAAACACTGACCTCCAGCCGAGGGATTTAGACTTGGCACTCGCCGCACCACCGAGAGGAGCCCCTGCCAACCCAATGGGGAGGGAGTGCCCACAGGAGTCCCTCATCAGGGCACAGGCGAGCGTTGGTTGCACTGCATATTCCCTGGTGCCAGGCTTGAGCATACACGTACACACACATATACACACACACACACACATTTGTACGTGTACCCGCATGTTGTAGGGTTTTTCGCTTGAATCACTTGCAAACATATTCCAGGTTCACGCTTTAACCCTCAGTTGGCATGTCTGAGTTGGCGCTCTCGCAGAGGTAAGGTGCCCGTTCTCGGTCAGCTTGGCGTGGCGTGGCACGGTAGGCTTCTGCGAGTGCCAGCCTTGGCTGTTGTGTGCCCGTGTCACATCTACTCATGTTAATTAACGCACGGTGGCCCAGGGGCTGCTTTTATTAATTACAGCTGTGGCTAATTAGATGTGAGGGAATAACGTCTGTGGCTGGGGAGGCGAGGTGTGGAGGGAGAAGTAAAGGGGGGGGGGGCACATGGGCACATGCCACCTCCTCTTCCCGTGGTTGGCGCATTAGCCCAGAGGCCCAATCCCTCGCCGAGTGGTGAGCACCAGGCACTAAGCGCACTCCAGGTTGGCAGCACAGAGCAAGGCTTCTGCTGCTGTTTACTAGAACCTACCACTACACATGCATCGGAGCATTCCCTTAGACACACACAGATACACACACACACACACACAGACACAGGCACACAGACACACACAAACACATACACACACGCACAAACAGACACGCACAAACAGACACACACACACATACATACACACAGTCACACACACATACAACACGCACATATTCACATAGTCAGTATTCACGCACACACATGAATATTCACTCACATAGGTACACCAATACACACATATATATTGACACAAAAAAAACACACACATACCTGCATACACACTAAAAATCTATTTTCTCAATACCACTTGCAATTGCCACCCTGGGTCACACAGAAACTTGCACACCATCCCACACACGCCTTCAAGCTGACTAACCCTTCCCTACAACACCCTGTCCAAACTCCCTCGCACGCAATGGAAATCAGATAGAAAACCTGTTGCAGGTGAAAATGCACCTCCTCATCCAGTCGATGCCTCTCTGTGCAGGGACTCGAACAGCGGGGGAGAGATAACCTCCGGCTAAGCGCGTCTTCAACCATTTTGTGATTTTTTTTCCCTTTCTCTCCATCTAATCGGTGTCCGTTCCAGAGGCCAGTCGACAGCGCTGCTCACCCATTAAAGGTGCGGTGCGGTGCGCTCAGAGAGAGACGGACGGTGGTGCCCTGAACGATGCAGCACAAGATCAAAAAAACACACTGTGGCCATTAACCTGCTCAGCCTTCCTCTCTGTCTCAGAGGCCTGTAGCCACGAGGAGAGGTAGAGGAGCGGGAGGAAGCAGAAGGTGAAGGAGAAAAAGAAAAGAGAAGAGGAGAGAGAGAGACAGCAATAGACAGAGTACCGAAAAGGAGAAAGCGAGTCTTCCGTTTCTTTTCTACCATTCCTATTATTTTTTTTATTATTACTTAATCATGTTTTAGCATAGCAACTTTTATTTCCATTTTTTTATATTCATTATTTTTTTTTTTTATCTGTATTGTTATTCCAAATATGTAAGCTCTGGCAACACAATATTATTGTCATGCCAAAAAAAGCTCATTTGAATTTAATTGAATAGATTTAAATTGAATTGAGAGGGAGAGGGAGAGAGAGATAGGAGGAGAAGGAAAATAAGGAAGGGAGAGAACAGAGGGTGAGATGAGAGAGGGAGGGAGAAGAAGAAAGAAAGACAGAAAGAAAGAAAGAAAGAAAGAAAGAAAGGATAACATGCAAGAATCAAATAAGAGAGAAAAAAGACAAGCAGAAAGGAATAGCACCAGAGAGACACAAAAAGAGAGAGGGAGAAAGAGAGGGAGAGAGAAAGAGAGGGAGAGAGACATAACTGAGAGGGACATCAGCATGAGAAGAAGTGGCGACTCATTTGGCACAGATAAAAAAGGGCCCTCCATATTTATGAGTGGCCTCAGAGGCCGAGGTCTCCTGCTACGAGGAGGCCGCCCCCGCTTTTAACAGCAGCCTGTAAAGCTCATTATCAGGCAACAGGAGCAGGGGATACCAACAGACCACATTACACCTTCTGTCACGGAGATCACAGATCACACACACACACACACACACACACACACACACACACACCTCTAGGCAGTAAACACTTAAACCCAATCTATAGCTGTCCTCACTTAAACCCATACAGCCCTATGATTCACACATTATTTTCTCGCTCTCTCTCTCTCTCACTCTCACCCACACACACACACACACACACACACACACACACACACACACACACACACACACACACACACACACTTTCACTCCTTCCCTCCCTCCCTCATACACATTCTCTCTTTCGCTCTCTCTGGCAGGAATTGTTTCTCTTCGTTCACCCTCCCTCCCTCTCTCCCCCTCTTTCTCACTTAATCATCCTTTACGATCTCCCCCAACACCTACCTCACATCTATACCCTCAAAAGGTCAAGGCCTGTGTAGCAGAGGGCAGCCAGCCACTGACTGGACAGGCGGTGCAGTGATGGCTTAAGACACTTTCCATCCACCATCCATCCATCCATATATCTGTCTATCCATCCATCCATCCATATCTGTCTATCCATCCATCCATGTATGTATCTATCTCTCCATCCATCACACACGCTGGATGTCAAACAGCACACACATACACACTGACGCACGCACGTTCTCACTCACATTCTCTTTCAAACACTCTAACCTTATGCCAGGTTCCCTCAGACACACAGTCTTTCTACCTCTTCCCCCCCCCCCCCACACACACACACACACTGGCTGAGGCAGTGGGGCTGCTGATGAAACGTCTCAGGAGCCCTTCATCTGGCCTCCTCATAAATCATTTTTTAATTGACAGATAATGGGATTAGTGCCATGAAATCACACACACACACACACACACACACACACACACACACACACACACCCCACACCCACCACACACACACACACACACACCCACACACACCCCCACATGCGCGCGCGCGCACACACACACAAACACACATATGCTCACACGTTTACACACATACATGCACACATTTACACGCCCACACTGACACATGCATGCCTGTTCGAACACATCTGAGGACATCTGAGTCTAGACCTTCCCACCATTCATTTCAGACCATCAGACCTCAGTGCTGCTACGAGCAGAAAGCTCCAGCACCTCCATCTCCCCAACACCATACAGTTTGCACAACACGCCATCAGGATCAATGGAAAGTAATCCCAGGCTTTTGTGAGTAATTAATGCTGCCATATTGTACCATCGATCCATCTTCTGGAGCCCTTGTTCAGCCGTCAGCTTGTGTAGCACACAGCTGTGGTCCTGCATGCAGAGTGGCTAGTATGATATCTCTCTCTCTCCCTCTCTCTCGCTCGCTCTCTTGCTCTCTCTCTCTCCCTTTCTCTCTCTCTCACTCACTCACTCTCTCTCTGTGGACTGTGCCTGTTCGTGCCATTCAGTGTTCCTCTGAATCATCCCTCAACTGGATACACTGTGGCATTTAGCTAGACAGACAAAACAAACACACACACACACCTCGTAACATTTAGAACAGGACAATGAGTGTTAGATGACGACATAAGCCGTAAATCACACATGCAAACATATGGGCACCCACACACCCATATCCAGACACGCCAACCGGAACATAAGCATTGTGAACTCTGAAGACAACATGACGAATGACACACACACACACACACACACACACACACACACACACACACGCAAACACACACAGCATTCCATTTAGAACAGAAGACTGAACAGTGAACCCCAAACACAAACATCAGCTGTGTCTTACATCCTGTCCCAAAGGCAATCCTAGGCTGGGGTCTAGTACTCATACTGAAATGCCAATCACCCCAATTCAACTCCAAACATCTCCACAAATACATTCTCTCTCTCTCTCAAACACACACACACACACATCAAACAACTTCAACTCCGAGTCAAGTGACCCCAAATTTCCCGCATTCACCCTTCAACATCCCCCGTCTCCCTAAAGAGCCTCAGAGCGCTCTTCCACCACAGAAGTGCAATCATGCAAAACAAGCAAACAAACAAACAAATAAATAAATAAATAAATAAATAAATAACACCCTCTCTCTCTCTCTCTCTCTCTCAAACCCCCACCCACCCAAAAACTTGCTCTCCTCTCTTGGACAAAAAGTCAGTTCCCCCACTGCAGTGCTAGTTAAGGGGCTGTGCGTGCAGCAGTGCGTCCAGGCTGCTGTGATGTTTATTTATAGCATGGTGAGCAGGTGGAGGCACAGTGTGTGTGTGTGTGTGTGTGTGTGTGTGTGTGTGTGTGTGTGTGTGTGTGTGTGTGTGTGTGTGTGTGTGTGTGTGTGTGTGTGGTCGAACTTGCCGGCGTGTGTACACGCATGTGTGTGCATGGTGTGTGTGTGTGTGTGTGTGTGTGTGTGTGTGTGTGTGTGTGTGTGTGTGATGGGGGGGCACTGATGCAGCTGCTAATGAGCAGGCTGGGGACGGGACGGCCCGGGACAGAATGGGCCAAGGATGGGAGGGGAGGGGTGGCCAGCGCCAGATGTACACTCTGCTGTTAATAAAGGATATGAGAAGTATGGAGGAGAGAATGTGCGCACACACACACACACACACACAAACAAACACACACACAGAACATGTGTACCAACACAGACAAACATATACAGAAAAACAGGAACACTCGCACACACACACACACACACACACACACACACACACACTTACCCATAGGCAACTCCGGCGACGGTGCACTTCTTGAACTGCATCACGTTGCAGGTCAAGGTCCCCGTTTTGTCAGAAAATATGTATTTCACCTGTTTGATGCATAGAAAACATGGCACCATATGAACACATCACAGGTGAGAAAGGTGAGAGTGATAAAACGACAAATACCTGCTGCTGCTCAGGCATTTGAACACTAAACCCCTTTACCATTCACTTCAAAAAGGAAGTGGCTAAGAACACCTCCTCAGTCAGCAGTCGGTTCCACTATACATCCACGACATACTCAAGTTATGCCAGACTCGTCTGAAGGTGTGAGGAGGCTCTCTTACCTGGCCCAGCTCCTCGTTCAGGTTGGAGGTGCGTGCCATGGCTGGAGTGTTAGTGGGCTCATACAGCATGTCGGTGTCCTGAAAGACACAGAGGCACGTACGTCAGAATGGACGATCATTTGGGACGCTGACTTGACTTGACTTGACTCCTCGAGAGGATAATAATGCAGTCATCTTTGCACTTTGCCTTAAAAAGTTTTTAAAATGGGCTGCAGTTAATAGCTCTTTTCTCCAATGTGTTTTTCAGATTTATACGTTTCAGTTTAACCATTCACACACACATTCATGTGGATGGATGCTACGCTAGGTGCCAATCTGCATATTGGGAGCTGTATTGGGTTCAGTGTCATGCTCATGGCGGGCAAAAAAGCAAGAAATAAGAGAACAAAGCCTTTAATTATTTTCAAATGCGTTTTATTATTTGTGTGAAAACATTTCCAGAAACTATTTTCTTAATTAGCCTACTTACATAAAATCATTGGTGAACCAAAACAGTGATATTGTACCATACGAGTTGGATGCGTAACAGAGATTTCTAAAGATTTCTGTAGGCTACAGTGCTGACATCAGTCAAGGAAAATAAACATTGCTAAGGTGCAGCTAAGAGAGCTCTAAGAGTGCTCCAGACCACTCTTACCAACGAACGACGTACGAAAAACATTCGTAGCAAAGTATCTTTCGGGAATGAGTGAAAATGTTAAGGTAGAGCTTAAGGTAGAGGTTACGAACTACAGTACGTAGCGTTAAGAAGGCTTCGGGAAACCAGCCCCTGGAGAATAACTTGGATATAACTAATGTGAACGTAGTGGCGACGGTGGCTCAGGAGGTAGACGAGTCATTTGGTGGCTGAAGGTTATTGGTTTGACCCCAGCTCCTCCTAACCCTGTTGGAGCATCCATGAGCATGACACTGAACCCAATACAGCTCCCAATAGGCAGATTGGCACCTAGCGTAGCATCCATCCACATGAATGTGTGTGTGAATGGTTAAACTGAAAGGTATAAATCTGAAAAACGCATTGGAGAAAAGAGCTATTAACTGCAGCCCATTTAAATATTTTTTAAGGCAAAGTGCAAAGATGACTGCATTATTATCCTCTCAAGAATATTAGTTTGACTTTCATCTCAGATGTGGTACACACACACACACACACACACACGCACACGGCTGCAGCCATAGAAACACACTCAGAATACAGTGATGGCAGAAGAGTAGCCCTTGTGTGTCGTGATGGGCCTTGCCCCAAATCCAGTTGTGTCATCTTCATATGGGTTACTCTGATAAAGTTTTGCCTCCCACTCTTCTCTCCTCTCCACTCCTCTGCTTCTCTGCTTCCCCTCTCCTCTCCTCTCCTCTCCCCCTGTCCTCTCCTCTCCTCTCACTCCTCTGCCTCCCCTCTCCTCCTTTCCCCCTCTCCTCTCCAGCTGGTTGGCACTCTCGCTGGCTGGCCAGCTCTGATTCCTTGGCCCTGTCCTGGGGATTCAGTGAAACTGTGGTGCCACAGATTCATCATGTGGAGACAAAAAAATGCGGCTTCCTTCCCCCAATGCACACACACACGCAGAGAGAGAGAGAGAGAGAGAGAGAGAAAGAGAGAGAAGCAAACGGACACACATATGCTCAAAAACACAGACACACTTACACACACACTTTCTGATACGTGCACTCACACACATACCCCCACCCCACCTCTCCCCAAACTCACCCAGTTGATGAAGAAGGCCTGGACGAACTTGATGACCTCCAGCGTCACCAGGAGGCTGATGGGGATGAGGTTGTTGAAGAGGATGATGAAGGTGAGGAAGTTGAGCCCAAAGTTAGCAGCTCCGCCATCTGGACAGACACGAGGGCGGAGAGGGAGAGGGGGGGGTGGTCGTTTTTCACAGAGGGAGGGAGGGAGAGTGAGAGAAAAAAGTACAAAAAAGGATAGATAGAGCGAGAGAGGGAGGGATAAAGATAGAGAGAAGGTGAGAAGAGAGTAAAATAAAGAGAGAAACAGAAAGAGCAAGTGGGAAAGAAAGAGAGAAGAGAGCGCAAGAGAGATACAGTGAGAGAAAGAGAGAGATACAGAGAAAGAGAGAGAGATACAGAGAGAGAAAGAGAGAGAGAGAGAGGCAGGAGGGGCCCAAGAGAGGGAAGGTGATAAAAGAAATGAGCGCAAGAGAAAGAGAGAGAGAGAGAGAGAGAGAGAGAGAGAGAGAGAGAGAGAGAGAGAGAGAGAGAGAGAGAGAGATAGAGACAGAGAGAAAGAGGGTGCCAAAGATGTGGCAGTTAGTGTGAGAAACTAACTGGGGGAAAAGGTATTAGCACCTCCTCCCCTGCTTCTCCTCACCCCCACTCCCTTCAAATCATCACCACCCAACTCAAGGAGCAAAGCTCATACCCCACATCACAGGAGGCGTCTCCACAGCACAGGACACGGCCTCCCCTCCATCACCCTCACCAGCCCCACCTCCCCAGGAGCGGCCGGACCCTGTGCTGTGCAGAGGCCATTAGCTTAGATTACACATCTCTTCCACCCCGCCTCTCCGATGAGCCTCCAACCAAACAGAATTTATATGCACCCCAATTAAGGCCTCCCGTAATTCATCTCAGAGGAGACGGCCAGAGCCCAGACTGACATCGAGGCAAAGGGCCTCGCCTCCGCAAAAGAGAGTCATTAACGTCACAGCAGCAGCAGCCTAGGCCACAGGGGCTGTGATCCAGGCAACGGATTCCACAAAGGCCTGGTGTAAATAAAGATGCCTTTTACTGGAGGGTTTAATTTAAAATTTAAAATGGGGCTAGTGTTGTTGCTATTGGCTACTTAGCATGTGCGGTGACAAGAGAAGAGTCATCTTTTGTCGTGCGTGTTTTGTCGTTAACAGAAATGCATCGCGGAGGGAGAATAACGGAAATATGCGCGAGTGAAAACACTGACGACACTGAAGACGGAAGCTCACACACACACACACAAATAAAATGGGGGTGGTGGGCATTACCTGTCTGTGGCTTTAGCTTGGTTGAGGTCAGTTGAGAGAGCTGCCCCTTCCTCAACCCAAGACTGCCCCTAAGCAAAGTCCTGAGGAGGTGGAGTTGCCCCTTTTTTTTCCAGGGCATTTTCTCATGATAGACAAATCAATTTGAACTTAAGGCGGGGCGTAGTAAGATGGCAGCTACTGCTATTTTTTCCATGACACAGATCACAGAGAGGGGTGG
Source organism: Alosa alosa (assembly GCF_017589495.1). NCBI lineage: Eukaryota > Metazoa > Chordata > Actinopteri > Clupeiformes > Clupeidae > Alosa > Alosa alosa. The sequence continues at coordinate 8,882,223 of NC_063209.1, read as the reverse complement.
GGTGGGGGAGAGTTGAGAATTGAATCATCATTATTATTATTATTTTGCTAGTGGTGGGGAGGAAGAGGACCACAAAAAGTCTGGATGTTTCCAATGCAAAGGAGCGGGAGTCAGCCCAAAGCAAACGTTCCCCCAACCAAAAAGGGGAAGGTTACTCAACCAGAAGAGAAGGGCAGTTACTTTCCTTTCATCCTACTTGAGCAGAGTTACTAGATTAGCAAACAAGACAGAGCCATGGCTCAACATGCTATACTGCCACTGTAACAATGTTATAATGCGATACTCTTCTGTAACTTGAGATTAATACCACTCTAGAATAGCTCTACAACATGCATATAGGAAAAAAAAAGCACACTTCCTTAAGCCAATTTGTATCTATGTTTTACTAGCTGTAGCTGTTTTACTAGCTGTGTACGCGATATCAATGTAACATGGACACACACACAGCAGAGAAACTGGACTGTGCTAAACGCCCCACCTAAAGGGCCTCTAAATGCCGGAGCGAAGAGACATGCCAAGGTGTGAAGAGAGCAGCTGCCCTGGCCAGCCTGCGACAAAAAAGCACTGCGCTGTCCGTCAACCGCTGTCAAGCGGGGTCAGCGCTTTACTAAAGCCGCAAGTCAGCAAAAAGCAAGAGTGAGTGTGTGTTCATATATACTGTATATTGTGTGTGTGTGTGTGTGTGTGTGTGTGTGTGTGTGTGTGTGTGTGTGTGTGTGTGTGTGTCTGTGAGAGTTAACGTCAGACTGTGAGATTGCATGTACAAGTATGCATGAGTGAGTGATTGAATTGTATTCATCCTTCATATGCAGCTGGCGAGTGGTGGTGACTGCATAACTGCATAAGAAATGAGCACTGTTAGCTTAGCTCTCTCCCACAATCTGACCCTGCTCCTCTATTACAGGAGAGCTGTAGCCTGGAACCACTGCTGAGATGTGTGTGTATGGCAGGGCAGGCAGGAGTGGAGCAGGGGGGTCAAAGTCAAATTAATTATTTATGGTGCATAATCACTTGCCCCCCTGACATTAGGAATACCCCCTCCTCTCTTTTGCATGTGGCCTACTTGGAAGGCTGGAACCTTGAACGAGCTCCATGAAGTCATTACGATAATTTATGCCTAAACAATATGAACACTTTCCCTCCCTGACCACGACGTATCTGCTCCTGCTACTAGAATGCATAAATAGTATATTAACATCTAAAAGGTCATCCTGCTCTTCCCGTTTGCATATAGAACATAGGGACGCTACGACCTTGCTAATGTTATTGCTAGTGCTAAGGATGTATACGTAAATGCTGCCTCTCTTTCTTGGATGAGAAGAACAATGCAGAGATGAGCCTTAGACTGAGTCCCACTCCTTCAGAGGTTAACAGTCAAGAAACAGGATGGACAACCCGCTTTACACCTCCACTGTCTTCTGGGATGTGTGGAGAAGCAGCTCAGAGCTTTCCATGTTAATGGCTAACATGCCAATCAGAGTCAATGTGCAACAATTGTATTGTATGTATAATTGTATTGTATGTATAATCTCATACGCTTCAATTTGTAGATAATGTATTAAACAGTTATGCCAATTGTGAATGCACACATACTTATACAAACTGTATCATTTCGCACACATCCACACACACAGCTTCACGCTTAGCAAGTGCACACAGTGGAGGTCATAAAACAAGGTGGAATCAATTTGGACACAAACAGCCTTTTCCAATTCAGGCCCATTAAAATACAGAGTAATGGTGGTGGTGACACTCTAATCAATTTGCAAGAGGCTCTCAGACCGCACGACACCCTCTCTTCCAATCTGGGTGCTTCACGAGGACAGCGAAATGTCACGCTAGCTCTCCTTTTCCCCTCCTGTTTGTCTCTCGGTTTATTTTTAGGAAGCCGCCCTTTTGTGAACGTTACATCTTTATCCTCAGCTGGACCATTTTTTGTGTGCGCATTAAGTTTGTGTAAAGGGCTGTGTGTGTGTGTGTGAGCCGCATGAGCCGTGTGTGTGTGTGTGTGTGAGCAGGTGTGTGTGTGTGTGAGCCGCGGTGTGTGTGTGTGTGTGTGTGTGTGTGTGTGTGTGGTGGTTAGGGGGCTTTTTCATCACCCCCCCTAATTCATCACCGTTGTGCTATACAGTGCATGTCTGTGATGGACAACGAAGACAGATAAGCGCATTAGCATAGATTTGCTAATCTGGCCTGTGGAAGCTGAGAGTAGTTCTGGCTCTCTCCATGCCCAGTGGAGGCACACAGCACCCGGGTGGTTGTGTTTGTGTGTGTGTGTGTGTCTGTGTGTGTGTGTGTGTGTGTGTGTGGGGGTATTGCAGAGGGTGACAGCAGAGGCATTTAGAAAATGTCACGGCTGGTCCCCGAGGCGTGTGTCTGAGGCATGGCAGAGCGCTGGGCAGGACCTCAGCAAAGGTGGTGGTGGCGACGGAGGAGGAGGGGTGGATCATCTCCCTCGCCTAAGAGAGACAAGGCCGAACGTGTCGCGTTCAATTTGTGGTGACGAGGCGACCTGGAGGGCTGGAGAGAGCTGTGTGTGTATGTGTGTGTGTGTGTGTGTGTGTGTGTGTGTGTGTGTGTACTGTATGTGCAAATGTGTGTGTGTGTGTGTGTGTGTGTGTGTGTGTGTGTGTGTGTGTGTGTGTGTGTGTACTGTATGTGCAAATGTGTGTGTGTGTGTGTGTGTGTGTGTGTGTGTGTGTGTGTGTGTAGATAGATAGATAGACAGATAGATAGATAGATACTTTATTGATCCCCAGGGGAAATTCAGTAAATAAGTGTGTGTGTGTGTGTAAATAAGTGTGTGTGTGTGTCTGTGTGTGTGTGTGTAAATAAATGTGTGTGGGTGGAAACATTTTACGTACATCTTTTTAAGTGTGTTGGGATTTTGGGATTGTTTGTGGATCCGAGCTCCGTGCTTGTAAAGAGAGTAAAGTGTCACCAGAAAGATGGAAAGAGGGGACAGGGGAAGGACACAGGAGAGATACCCTTTCAGATTCAGGCACTACACAGGGTCTATCATAACAGTCAGATGTGTGAGAAGAGGAAGAACAATCGGAAAGGAGAGCATGAGAGAAAAGAGCAAAGAAAAACCTAGCCTTGGATCCCTGGAGTGGGTGGGTTCCTTGGCAATTTACCCTTATAAAAACCTGGGTGGGGCAACCATTTTAGAGGGGAGGGGCATCATTTGGCTTAGCAATGCCAGCGCTTCGGTTAAGGGGTTAGTAAGGGTGGGCTCATTCACGGGATCGCCAAGGCTTTTAAATGGTTGTTACCTGGAGCTGTTAAAGAAAAATGACAAAAAAACAACAAAACAACAAAAAAAACAAAAACAAAAACAAATTTAAACAGAACGTTAGAAAGAAAGAGAACCAACCAAAAGGAGCACAGCAGCGTTTGTGATATTCAACCATTTTCAGTCATTCAACATGTCACATGGCTATGCATGTCCATTTCTAGGTTTTTTCTTTTCGTTTGCTTTTTCTTTAGAAATAAAAAAAAAAAAAAAAAAGGGAATTCCACTCATTCCCTTTTGAGTTGGCACAACTCAAATGAATTGTCTCTCTTTTTTTTTTTTTTTGATTGCAATAAATATAACTTGTTTACAGGGAATTTTTGAAGGGAAACAGCAGAAAAAACACTGATGAACAAAACACCCACACACTTACACACACATTGACAAAGGTATCAAACTCAAAATAGGCCGCATGGGTAAGCGGACAGAGACAAAAGACAGGTGAGCGAGGGGGGGGGGCAGGAGGGGCGGGTGTATGGGAAAACGGTTCAGCAGAGGGCTCTTACAGTTGAGGTCCATGTACCAGGCATTGTTGCCGTACTGGTACTTCCAGATGGTCTGGCCAATGGAGCAGACCAGAGAGATGGCCAGCAGGCAACCGAACAGCACCAGGATCTGGAAGTTAGTGATGCGCTCCACATTGGACAGCTTCAGAGGGGGCCGCGTGGAGTTCTGACAGTCAAAACAAAACACAGCAAGACAAACAATGTGGGGAAACCCAAGACAACCCGCGCTGTTGTAACTGGTGCGATTAAATAAATGCTAAAAGCTAAGTGTGAGAAGTCACAGCAAGGTCAAAGGTCATTCACACTGCCCTCAACACCACCAGCAGCACACTGCAAAATTCAACCCTTGGGGCCAACCATTGGCAGGGGCAATTCAGTGGAAACAGCCTACAATGTTTTGCTCAGGCAGGTCATTAAAAATGCTCAACTGGTGTTTGTTGGATCACGTCATGCTTGACCATCTTTCTCACAGAGGATCCCCAGACCGCCTCGTGAGAGTTTAGGTGAGTAGATGACTAACCTGCATGAGCTTGGTGTCATGGCCGGTGTAGACCACAATGCCGTGCACCCACTGGGTGTTCCGAAGCTGAGCTCCTCTCAGGAGGATCTGGTCAGGGCCCAGGGGAACAGTGCTGCAGATGAACAGAACAAGAGAGAGAGAGAGAGAGAGAGAGAGAGAGAGAGAGAGAGAGAAGGAGAGGGAGAGAGAGAGAGGGAGAATAAAGGAGGGAGAGAGAGAGAGAGTTTGTGATGCAGAGAAAGAGAATTGGAGAGGGCAAGTGTGAAAGAGACAATGTGAGAATAATAAAGAGAGAGAATGAGTTGAATAAGTCACAGAAGAAAGAGAGAAGAACAGTGGGAGAGAGAGAGGGAGAAGTAAGATAAAGAATTGACATATAAGAAGTGTGTAGAATTGAGATACAAGTAGTGTGACAGAGAGGAGGAAAGGATAAGAGAGCCGGTGACAGAAAGAGACAAAGAGAACAATTAAGAAACAATTACAGAGACCCCCGCCTCCACCCCCTCCCCACCAACCACCAAAACAAATCCAGTGAAGGTGAGCTCTATAGTCTATAAATCAACCACTCTGTCCATCTCCTGGTCCCAGTCCTGGTCTCAGGCCTGCCTCTAAACAGACTGTGAGAGAAGGCAAAAAAGGGAATAGGCCCCAGGAGAGCCTCTCTGTGGTTAAATAAAGAAGCAGTCATCGTCCCGTGGTGCGGAGACTCAGGCACAGGGCAGTGGACCTCAGCACACAGCTGCACTCTGCACTAAATACTGCTGCGTGTCTGCAGAACACAGACAAGACAAATGGGACGTATGCAAGTCTTGCCTACAGATTTGTATGTTACAGCATACACAGGGGTGTGATTTGTCAACAAAGACAATGACTGAGGGGGAAGATATTAGCCATAATAAAGCAAAAGTTCCCTGGGAAATTTGACAAAAAGTGTACTGGATAACAATCACAGACTGCACCTTTAAAAATCCATCCTCTGCTGTTGTGACGTTACTATGGGAGGTGGAGACGCACACAGCGAGATAACGGCGCCCTGAATCTGAGCCTCTCGGCCCACACAGCCAAAAATCACTCTGCGCTCTGAAATGAATCTAGTACAGGCTCCATCAATCTTGCAGGCAGCTGCCTCACAGGCAACTGATCTTTGGCCAAGGATCCTCGGAGGGGGGAAAAAGGGAAAGAGACGCGAGTGTGTTGAGTGTTGCTCGCTGGCCCTTTACCTGTGCCCGTGCAAGCGGATGTTCCCAACGAACTCGTACAGGTGCCTGTTGGGGCTCTCACACTCCATGCGGCCAGACAGACGCATGAGGCTGTCAATGTCTCTGATCTCCGTGGTGATCTGGAGGGCCTGGCAGATACAGAATTGATTTATCGAAATTCTTTATTAACAATCTACAACATATATATATATATATAAATAAATAAATAAATAAATAAATAAATAAATAAAGGATAATTGCATTTGCACAACCATGTCATTATATGATATACTGTGTCACTGAACATATATGTCAAAAAACAAAACAGCCCTGAAGCTTATTTCCATTGTGGTCTTTCACAAAAAAATAAATGGAATAGGTCATTGTGATTGCAACAATGGAAAGGGGGGGGGGGAGGTACAAAACTACTGGGTCAATGAATGTGCTATGCAGCTGGACATTAAATTATTAGGTCATCATCAATATCGTCAACACCATCTGTCCAGTCAGCTTTTGTCAATCTACTCTTATCTTCAAACAGAGAGAAAACAACACTGTTGTGCTACATTTAACGGACAAAAGCACACAATAGCACACCTGTAGGAGGTCTCACCTGTCTGATTTTAAGGTTGGTCTCTCCATCCAGGTTGGAGGTTTCGATGTAACACATTCCTTGCGGCTCACTGATCCAGAGCGAAAGGCAAGATTACACAGAGCATGCGTACACATGTCAGCACTGGCATTAAGTTACTGTTCACTAGTACTACGGCTACTCTCTACAGTAACTCTCGGATCTGAACCATTAAAGAAACACTATGAACAAAGACCAGTATTTAAATGGATTGTTTCCAATTATACTGTTCTTTTAAGTCTACAAGTAGATTTGTATAAAAAAAAAAAAAAGCTAATCCACAAACAAATCAGCCAGCTGTCAATATCATCTGTTTACACCGTACACTGGAGAGCCTACTCAAAGAGAACAACTGGATACACAACTTTCACAAACAAAGACAATGCTATGAGTAGTTTTGCAGTTGTGTGGTATGTAACACCAGCACATATGCTACAGAGCATATGAAGCAAAACAGTTGCGCTCTCATGAAAGTGAGTCTTATGAAACTAGGGTTAGTGTTTATACTATAGTATAGTTCGCACACAGTATATAACATATTATGAAACACAGCACATTCATGTGAACCTAGAGACAGCATTTATAGTACCGTAAAGTGGAATGTTTAAATAGTGTACTATGTTGTTCTGTGTTTCTCTCAGTCTTTGTCTGTGTTGTTGTCGAGTCCAGCTGTCCTCTGAGTGGAAGCATGGCACATGCAACTGGGGCGTGGGGAGAGTGGGCACAAGTGTCACAGCAGACAAAATGGGGTGTTTAACATAAGCAGCCACTGGGCACGAGACAGTTTGAGACAGCGAGACAGTGCTTAGGGTGCCAACCAGCCACACTTAATTTCACTGATCGGGTGATGTGCACGTGTGTGTGTGTGTGTGTGTGTGTGTGTGTGCGCGCGTGTGTGATGAGCTCCCTGAAAGAAGAAATATGGCTTAATTAATTGCCTGTATATTTCATACTTAACGGATGACCGAGGGGCATTGATTTTCTTATTCTATACATCTGCCTACTCCAGAGTGCTGCCAAGACTAGCCATGAGGGAAAAGCTGGAAAACTATGCTAGGTATTAAACTATGGGCACCTTGCCAAGGGCTGCTGCACTGCACAAAGCCATTCTATTCTAAACCACAACACAGAGGCTCCATTAACAACCGCAGCACACAGAAATAGCCCAAGTATCTATGATACTAGGAGTGGTTTAGAGGGGGGGGGTAAAAAGATATGTTTTAAAATATGTTTTAAATATCAAACCACCATAGATACTTGCGAGCAGACTAGGCAGACTCGTGCTGCTATCGGGATGTGACAGCATGCAATGAGTCACATCACAGATGTGGCCCCTAAGCTCTTGCGGGGCCAGGCAGCTTACGTTGAAGCCATGCGTTGCACTGTCTACAACACAGAAGTACAATCTGCCGACTGAAGTCAAAGGGTCCCTTTCTTTTAAAGAAGGGCGAAGAATTGCTTCACCGTGATGTAAGCTTGGCCGGCTAGCATACTTTATTACACTGTGCAGTCCAGTGTTGATGCTTTTCTTAGAAGAAAAAAAAACATCTGCCTAGGTACAGAGCATCAGTATGCTTTCACAACACTGACTATAGACATTCATTCAAGACAACGTTTCCTGTCACAGAGAGGGGAACTAATGTTTACAGTAGTGTGATGCCCAATTGGCATTTCCATTTAGCATTAAGCCAGTTTGACTTCTGCCTACACAGAGAAGACTATGGCTGGAAAAGGAAATCAGTCTCTCTGTGTTGGTCAGTGGTGAGTGGTGATCAGTGATGTGCAGCTTTGAATCTGAGCAACCCTCTTGTTTATTCAGAACAGGAAGTGCCTTTGCGATGGGGATGGGGGGGGGGGACCCCTATTGTGTCCCCTTCCCACAATACCCCATCCAAAAGGTGCGTTGCAGTGCCACTCCTGACCTGGACGACAGGATGACGAGGTCTGCCGGGAGATGATCCCCGTTGGCTGCTTTGACTATCTCCCCTACCGCCACCTTTGGCGAGTTACCCACGATGCACCAGCAGGGAGTGGGACAGAGCGTGGCGGATGATTGTCGAGGATGAGGAGGAAGAGGAGCAGCAGGAGGAGGAAGAGGAGGAGGGCAGAACAGATGGAAGGAGAGGACAAACCAAGACAGGGAGGAAGAGAGACAAATGCTTTCAGTCTACGGAGGTAAAGAACACAATGTCAAACTCACAATCGTTTCTTTTGGTCTTCTGTTTTGTTTTCAAAAGCCATCAGAATCAAGTCAGACCCCATATCACATTCATAAAGCATGGACCCTTAATGATCCTCATAACAGTCAAGTGTGATGCTTCAGTCGATTTAGTCAGATGTACTTGTTTCAACATTGAGGACATTTATTTTGAACTAGAGAAAAGCATCAGCGCATGAGGCCTGGCTTGCTGAGGGACTCTGAAAAGGAAAGGAGAGACACAGTCTGTCGGCACTGCTGATCTGCGCTTATCCAACGGCACAGCACACTCCAGGAAGGAAGTGATGGCTCCCACAATGCACCTCTCATTGAGTTCCTCCAACACTCCCTTAGCACTAAACATACTGTTTCAATAGTATATCATACAAGTTCACATTATTTTGTTTTGAACTGCTTTGTGTTTGTTCTCTCTCATCATTTCAGGGCTGAGCCATCACTTCCTCTGTAGAGTGGAGAGTCGGAGGGGGAGGGGGGGGGGGGGGCAGGATGTGAAGAAGACTCCTTGGGACTTCAGCAGTAATCCTGTACCTGGATGACAGCAGAATTGCGTCTGCAGGTACGTAATCTTTGCCATTTATTTTAACTATATCTCCCACCACTACCTGTAAGACAAACACTAGTTATAGTTAAGACATTAGATGAGAAAAAGGCTTTCATTCAACTATTACACCACTCTCTTGCTACTGTCTTATGTTTCCCTTAAACGGTAGCATCCCAGAGAAAATGAGTCTTAAAAATGTTGAATGGTGGCAATTTTACAATTCTATGAGGTACAAACTGTTTCATAGCATGGGCGCCACTAATCTAACAGAGCTGTTGCAATATGCATAGCGAAACAATAAAAACTCCACAAAAGACATAACCAACACATTATCCACACACCATCCCTGTGCACATCAACATAAAGAGAACATGAAGATGTCTACCTGAAACGTATGGGTTGTAAAGAAGCAGTCTGAGCTGCAGATATACACAGTGTGGAAACACTCACCTCTGCTCTGACTGTTGGGTTTGTGTTCCCGTGAGCTTACGGTGGGGAAACTATAGGAGTGCTTTCACACTTTACGCCCCTGAGAATCAGAAGTGCGCAAGCCGCCGCACAGACGTCACGTACAGTGCAGCGATCACGGGGTAATTATTGCACTGCTGTCTCCACACACAACGGTCCAGTCGTTCCGCACCTGCTTATTATGGAGCCTGCGCTTTCACTGACATCTTAATTAACCAGCTGCTTTATTAAAAACACGGACAGTGAAAGCTGCACTGTGTCGCAAAACGCCCCATCACCCAACGATATCAGCTGAGCGGGATAGGTAGTAGGCGGAGCAGATGGATGTGGAGGCGGAGTTATAATAAGGATGCTTTTGTAGTGCATTAGTTACAGGTCTTTTAGTACCCACTGCTTATCATTTAAAAGTTTAAGAGACATTAAAGAGTTTTGATAATGTCATAAATGAAACAAACATCAATGTAAATGTCATCACATATATTTCGTAATATTATGTTTCAGTACGATGCAATGCTCATGTAAGAGGGTAGCATTACGAGCTGCTAAGCCCAGCTCTGAACCCAAAATAATCTTTACCCTTCTCCTAACCTTCACCCTGTACTTATTTTCATCAGTGTCTGGCATTCCATAAGCCCATCACACACTGCGCCCAGTCAGAGAGAGCACCCTGCGCCACCCATGACCACCCTTACTAAGGGGCACAGCACTCATGCCAGCCATCTCTATGGGGCTGTCAGCCAGCCAGCCGGTGTCTGACACCGTCTACGAATGCAGCACCTTCACGCTACCGCACACAGGCTGGGCTGGGAACCATCTGCCATGGAGAACATGGAGGGGAGAGAGAGAGAGAGTGAGAGGGAGAGAGAGAGAGAGAGAGAGAGAGAGAGAGAGAGAGAGAGAGAGAGAGAGAGAGAGAGAGAGAGAGAGAGAGAGAGAGAGAGAGAGGTATGCATACCTTTTCCCAGTGCACTATTTCCCAGGCGCCGTTCCTCAGCACTGCAGGTGGGGGTGAGAAAGAGAAACAGGGAGGGAGGGAGGGAGAGGGGGTGGATGATACAGAGAGAGGGAGAGATGGAAAGAGGGAATAAGGCAGAAGAGAGTTGAAGAGGGAGAGCAAGAGAGGTGAGAGAGAGAAAAACAGAGGTAGAAAGAGAGAGTAGACATGTGGAGGACAGAATGTGAAAGGACGACAAGAGGAGAGAAGAAAGGAGATGGCAGAGTGAGAGAGAAAGAAAGGATACAGAAAAAAGAGAAAGAGAGTAAGAGAGATATCATTATCACTTTGCCTGCTTCCCTTCCACAGAAGCAGTTCCTCTGTGGTATGTCCTATTCAGTGTGCCTGGAGAGTCAGGAGGCTCATGTGGCCGTGCTGAGGTTTGAGAACACAGCCAGATAAACACATAAGCCCAACCGCCTCTCAGAGCACACAGAAAGCAACAGATGAGCATCCCCACAGAGGAATGGAATAGACAGACAGACAAACAAACACATGCAGATGTCATGCACTCAAACACATTACATTCACACTCATACATACACTAACAGACACTCACAAATGCATAGTTGCATAGGCAGAGTGAAGGTGTAACTCCATTCCTTCACAGTTAAATGTTTGAGTTCAATCTATGCGGGATCTCCCCCCTGATTTTGAGTAGGCCTGCTGGTTCTACCTCATGTACTGATTGGATTCAACATGCTGACATATTAGCAACAAGTTGAACAACTGTGACTGTTGTTACCTTTGGGCATGCATTACTGTAAGGAGAATTCCAGCCATTTTTCACATAGATCTCTGTTCATAATCATGCCCCCAGTGTGTAGCACTATAGCTGCCTGGGTGCTGTAGCTGTAGCTGTTGGCGGTTGTTAAGGTGTACCGTCAGGAATGTTGGAAAATTAACGTTCTAAAGAACATCTGGGTTCATTGACTTTAACATACACTGTAGAATTTTAGAACCTTCAATTGTTGCGGAACGGAATCTTATGTTAGAATGTTCAAAAACCCACCCCTTTAAGGGTTATAGTGCTATGGGCTGGATAAGAGTGTGGGCATGGCAGGCTATAGTTATACTGTGAAAAGGCCAGTTAAGTCTCACCTTGGGTTTCCTTCTTATTGACCACACTGTCTGCATTATGCCGTTTCTGGAAGAGATGGAAAGAAACGATGCACGTTAGCCTGAGAGGAATACAATATAAACATCTCAGAGTTCAACAAACATAAAGTGTTACACAAACAAAAATTTTGTAGCTCAGAAACAAAACTCCCTCAAAGAGGAACATGGGGTAACGGTGATCAGAGTAGAGAAGGGGTCAGGATGTAACACGAGGGGAAAGTGGTACAGTACGTCAGACACGGAGTCGACTTTCTGCAGGAGATTACAGCCGCTTTGATCTCTGCTTACACCGGGAGGAGGAGGAAGAGGAGGAGGAGGAGGAGAGGGAGCGATCGGAGCTCTTCAAACATTAGCGTAAAGGAGAGAAGCTGACTCCTGCCCCAAGGACACGATAAAAAAGCACCGCATGTATATTTAACGAAATGCTTGTCTGCAATCCGACAGGGCTATTACACTACTGCCCACAGCACAGAGAGTCACTCCCGCTAACACACATACACACACTCACACACACACACACACACACACACACACAAATAGAAAAACATGCAGGCAGGTCATTGTGCACCGTCAGAAGGAATCACATCTACATGGGCAACTAACAGAGATTTCAGTGACATGACGAGGTTTCAGATTCTACATGTACCACAGGCAGACCGTATGATGTCATTAGAAACCTTGATATACTGCAGCATTGAAGACGCTTCACAAAGGCTCACTGGCATTAACTTACTAATGTTGCATTATTAACACAACATTTAAAAAAAAAAAACTTTCCATTAAGGCACCAAGAGACATTCTCTTATGTCCTTTCATACACACTAGGGTCTTCTGTGCAAAACTAACCGCCTGAGGAAATCTTCTGCAGTACCTTCTCCCTCTCTTTTTCCCCTCTCTCCTTTCTCCCTTTCTCCTTCTCTCCTTTCTCCCTCTCTCCTTTCTCCCTCTCTTTTTCCCCTCTCTCACTTCTCCCTCTCCTTTCTCACTCTCTCCTTTCTCCCTTTCTCCCCCTCTCCTTTCTCCCTCTCTCTTGCTCTCAGGGAGAAGCGAGCGGCTGATTGCGTTTAATATGACGGATACCTTCGCTCCCTGTTGTGAAATTTAATCAACGGTCGACGACTCGTGCGGTGCTCATCGGCTCTGCAGCAACAGGGGCAAGTTAAAGCTCTCAGATAAACCCTCTTCATTGTCTGACGCATTTAGGTGTGTGTGATGGGTTGAGCCATGGAGTGTGTGTGTGTGTGTGTGTGTGTGCCAGGACATGTGCATATCTGTGTGTGTGTGTGTGTGTGTGTGTGTGTGTGTGTGTGTGTGTGTGTGTGTGTGTGTGTGTGTGTGTGTGTGTGTGTGTGTGTGTCAGAGCATGTGTTATGGAGAGGTGCTGTGAACTGCTGGGCAATTTCCCCATGCAGTGTAGTGAAGCTGGTAACAGTAAGGGTAATAGGGGGGGGGGGGCTCTTTACATTTTCATTTTCTTCTCATCCCTCCCTCCCTCCCTTTCTTCCTTCCTCCCTTTCTCCCTTGTTCCTCCTGCGGAGGTGAAGTGATCATTAGATTAAAGTGTTTAAATCATGCAGGCCCTGGAGGAGGCGCGGAGGGAGAAGATGGCTTATATGGTGGCTCACTCCTCCTCCAGTCCACAGCGTGACTCACAGAGCACACAGTCTTAGAGAATGGGCATAGACAGTGTGTGTGTGTGTTTGTGTGTGTATGTGTGTATGTGTATGTGTGTGTATCCACATGCTTATGCTATGAATGTGCCACATTTGGTGACCAGCTAGACGAATCCTGTGTGAAATTCCCATCAGATTTGGTGAGCTGGACATCAGATAGCGAAACACAAGCCCGGCCTACGGGTCACCTCCAGCCCAACAAAGGAGCTCTGTTGCCTACAAGCAGCAGACGGAGGAGGAGAAGATCCTGTAGAGGGGGCATCCTCTCCCCTCTACAAGCCCCTCTCACCTCCAGCTCTGGAGACTGGACCTCAGGTCTAAACGACTACAATCTGAGACGACGTCACCGAGCTTTAGTAATTACTGCACTTCTTTGCTAAATTTCCATAACAAAATGACATGATGTCTCCATTTAGGAGACTCTATTTTGTTTATGTTCAGGAGTGTTTGGATTGAACATACATCAGGGATCAGACAAAAATAAATAATTCACAGATTAACAAACTACTATTCACCATCATTGTGGGGAATAGTGGAGCAGCCGTAACCTCGAGTCCCGACCCCGCCGTTGTGAACCCGTGTCACCTGGGATAAAGGTGTCTGCTAGTGTCTGTTAATATAACTAAATAAGTTGGAGTGAATTTAAACAGGAGGACCTCCACTGGTCTATGAGGCACAGAGGATGACACAGGGAGAGGTGAAACAGTTGACAGCAGGGCTGTACTACTATGAGAGTTGGGAGCACACACGCACGACACACACACACACACACACGCACACACGCACACACGCACACACGCACACACGCACACCTATACACATGCACACAGGACACACAACCTTAACTGCCAACGCCATCATTCCCGAGCCACACACAGTTGGCCAAAGGTACTGGTAGAAACTGCTGCGCTGGACAATAACCCAGGGGAGGGAAGGGGGCTGCAGACGTGTGATGGTGTAAGGGAGTGAGAGAGTGCTTGTGCTTGTGTGTGTGTGTGTGTATGTATATATGTGTGTGTTTTTGTGTGTGTGTGTGTGTGTGTGTGTGTGTGTGTGTGTGTGTGTGTGTGTGTGTGTGTGTGTGTGTGTATATATATATATATATATCTATCTGTGTGTGTGTGTGTGTGTGTGTGTGTGTGTGTGTGTGTGTGTGTGAGAGATAGAGAGTATGTGATCAGACACCTGGCCCGATAGGAGACCGTATAGAGTGTCTTATTTCAAGACAGCAGCAGGGAAGTGATTTTACTACGAGTTGGCACTTTGAGGTCCTGCAGCTGCAGCTTATCGACAAACCTATACCACCAGGGCCTGCACTTCATGTTACCCCCAGACAGACAGCGAAGGGCTTCACTAAGGCGAAACTAAGGCGGTAGAGGAGAGGAGAACAGCAAATTTCCTTGGGTGACAAAACGGCAACTGAGTCTTCAAATCCCCTCCCTTGTTTTCACTGTGCTGGACAATAGTGGACAGAAATGGGCCAAGCTCTCCAGCAACGCCTACAACAGTGAATCTCCATGAATCTTTTGCAAGTTAGATCAGGAATGTGGCAATCAACACACACACATACACACACAAACAAACACAGACACAGACACAGCTCACATCACATGAATGCAATCTCAGTTACAACAGAAAAGTGTCTGTTACGCAGAAGAAATTGCACAAGACTCTTTTTAGCAGGTCCCAAAATAAAATCTACTCTTTTGTGCTTTGCCAGCTCCAAAACTGATAACTTCAGTGGTTTTCAAAACATCTTACCAAAAGGACTGTGGTCGTAAAGCTGAGCAATACTGGCACATTTGCAGTGTTGAAGTGCAGTAACATTACAATGTTAAAATTACATGCATTTATCCTTATATATAAAAAACAAATATATCTGTCTAAATCTAAAATAACTGTCTGCATCTACACAGACCCACTGCATCTTACTACCTATTGCCTGTGACTGCTGTTACAGCTATAAATCACTGTGATGGATCCTACTGGTCAAACTGTAAGGATATTTTAAGCTCTACAGTATAACTGTAGCGTTCTGATGTCCAGTTCACACACGTCAAAGACATGAAACACGTGAGGAGGTTACGTAATTGATACCGTTGCCATGACCGTTTCACCCTTTCACTGCAACTGAAAACACTATTAGTTTCAGTGGGGATTCCTCTCCTAATCAATTGGCAGTGCTCCACAAGTAAATACCCCATAGTCCCACTCTGACAACATGTGGGGCTTTTTAGCTGTAATACAGTATACAGTAAGCCAGTTACAACTCCGAGACCACAAACATAAATAAGTAAATAAAAATAAAAGAAGTTCCACAAAAATAGCCATTTTCCGGTCTTCTGCCTCCACAGACAGACAGTGTGTGTCCCGTGTGGCTTCCTAAAGTATTTGCGGCCCATTAGCAGAGTGGTCATGTGACTTCCTGTACGTGAGTGCAGTTGAAATGAACCGTCCCAACGGGGGCGTCGAGTCGAGAGCGCCACTGAACTGCATCCACAGCCTCAGCTGTCCATTAACGTTTTGGGTCACTGACAATTCTACATTACTAGGTATTTATGTAACAATTATGGGTAGCACATGACCATATGGCTCTCAGCAACACTGGCTGGGCTAAAATAGCTAGAGCAGAGGGGTGCAAGAGCAGTGCAAGGCAGCACAGGGGGGCAATAGAACATTTTCAATTAAATACTTAATTTCTAATTCAATATGCTAGGGGCAATGCAGCTTTATCAGATTTACTCTACGGGCCAGTTTCCTGGACACAGATTATTATGCCTAGTCCTCCTGGACTAAAAGAGCACTTCATTCTCCATTGAAAAAGAGCTTTTAGTCTCGGACCATGCCTAAGCCATGTGTACATAGGAAACTAGGCCCTACTCCTCCAGATGCATGTTGGCATACGGGACTGTGTGTCACGCGGGCGTTTGACTTACCAGGTCCTCAATGATCTCTTTGACGGCGGCCACCACCAGGATGAAGAGGAGGGGGACCAGGGTGGTCCAGCGGCCGGTGGGAGAGACATCTGGGATTTGCTGGAGAAGAGAGGAGCGAAGGGGGACAAGAAGTTAGCAAGAGCTTTAGTCCCAGTAAGAGTACTAATAAGGGTTTAAATAATCACATACAGTTCATGTGTGCATTCGTGTACGCACACACACACACACACACACACACACACACACACACACACACTGTAAGTGTGTAGCACTTAAAGACCCCCCATCTCCTCCTTACACAGGCAGTCCTTCTGTGTCAGGCCAAGGACACAGGATGGTGACATTCACGCAACAGGGGCAGGGCACAGAGTAATGGAGCAAACACACATCAACTTCTCTGACCCTTTCAGCAAAAGCCCATATGCTCACATCTGAAGATCCCAGAGGGAAGCATTCCATGAGCTGCCAGCCTCCCCTGACACACACACACACACAACCCCACACATACAGAGTCCCACACAGGAACTCACTCACTCACACTCTCACACACACACACACACACACACACACACACACACTCTCCCTCTGATACATGCAAAGCCACCCCACCCCCAAACAAACAAACACACACACAAAAACACACACTCTTTCAGGTCTCTTCAGGGACTTGTACAGGGATGAAGTATCTGCCTGTCAGCCCCGTGTTACTGCCTGCTCACTCTGGGAGGCCATCTATCAAGAGGTGGTCAGACGTGCAACCCAAGAGGAGGCCATTTACACACACACACACACACACACACACACAAACACACACACCAGGGGAGGCCAAAGGTCTACAAGACTACACAGTCCCATTCAACTAGGCATCACATCAGTCTTTTCCTCATAGTGTAGCTTATCGGTCATTCACTTAAGAGGACATCTGACCACAGCGTTATGGGCTTATCAGGCCTAACGCTCATGCGGGGTGGGAGGGCAGCCATTGGTCTTTAGCCGGTGATGCCATGTTGATTGGTTGGTTGCGGGAGTAGATCTGCTGCTGGTGTTTTCCCGGGGATGAAAAGAAATACTAGGAAGATAAACTAATCCAGGCAATGAATGAGGCTTTGTGGATTTACCCTAATAAGATCATTTTAGGCATCAAAACTAAACTTGACATGCTGAAATTCTGAATCCATCTGCAGTTCCGTCTACTACATTTGTAAATTCTTATCTTAATGGACATGAAATTAAAAATCTACCACATTTGGAAGAAAAATGGGAATGATACACACTACTAAGCGCACAGACATACATACACATTCACACACACACACACGCACACACACAAACAAACAAACAAACAAACAAACAAACAAACAAACAAACATCAGGGCTCCATCTCTGTTTACCTTGTGCAGGTGATCAGAAACATCCACCCTGTGTTTGTGTGTGTGTGTGTGTGTGTGTGTGTGTGTGTGTGTGTGTGTGTGTCAACCTATTCTGTTTTGCTACATCCCTCTTCACCTCTCTGCACTTCTTCACACAGAGAGAGAGAGAGAGAGAGAGAGAGAGAGAGAGAGAGAGAGAGAGAGTACACACATGAGATTGAAAGAGAAAGAAAGAGAGTGAGATAGATAGAAGAGAAAGAGAGCACAGGGGAGCGAGTGAGAGAAAGAAAGCGCAAGGCCACCATGTTGTCAGCTGGGTAATGAAGATTCAGACCACCTGCTCTCCGGAGCAGGCGCTAGCCAAGGTCACCGGCTCAGGCTTTACACGCCCTCAGAGTCACTCATTAGAGCCACGATTGTCAGCAGAAAAACAAACAAACAAACAAACAGACGACTAAAGCCGGTGACCACACACACACACACACACACACATACAGAGCAGGATTGGTGTCCCTTAGTGCCAACCTGGGATGGTTTCCTTCAAAGAATCATTGTGCACTAACCACCATTAAATGAGAGCGAGGGTGACCATTCTTCCACATCCTCTCCACACTTTCCCATTGTCATCATGGTTAGTGCACAACGATGCTTCTCGGAGACGCACACCAGTGCAGCACGACATCGTATGTATATCGACCCATATAGTTAAAATTTATATCAATAACACAACCACATATTAGTACGCGATACAGTCATTTCTTATTTTCCATTTTTCCATCCCTAGTGCAGCGCGGCACTGTGTCCAGACGTCCAGACGTCCCCTTTTCTGAGCCCGTGGGTGCAATGCGCATGGAGCAGCGTGGAGCTGCAGGAGAGAGGGGGCCCAGGCTGGCCAGGTGTGGAGACAGCAGGAAGCGGCTAATGGGCAGAGTGTTCCACATTCGTGCGCCTGCTGGGGAGGGGAACGCTACCGTCGACGTGGGAAGCCATTGACAGACGGGGCTATAAAAAGATGCTCATGAATCACGATTTTTAACAGCAGTCTTGGGAAGCTGTAGCTCCTCAGCTTCAGTCTCTGTAAGGTACTGTGTGGTAGAGGCCTATTGAGCAATACCAGCTCTCTGGGACCAGAACAAAGCGTATTGATTGGAGGGCATGAGAAAGTAATGTTGCTAATACATTTGTATATTGCAGTTTCACTGATTAATTGAAAGCCCTCACACTGCTTTCTAGATCTCGTCCTCTCCCTTTCTCCTCATCCCTCTCTCTCTCTCACATAGACACACACGCACACGCACACGCGCATACACACACACACACTGGCCTATGCTTACCTGTAGGAGTGCGATGAAGAGGAAGAAGGAGTTGGCGGCTCTTCTGAACTGAGAGTATAGGAATCGTGGCAGGAAGGTGAGGACATTGTACTTGGCAGTACTGCAAAACACAAGGGAGGAGAGAAGACACACAGAGGAAAGGAAGAAAAAAAATAAAATTTGATTAATAGATCAACGTTTATAACATGAGATTCTACTGGTCTACAACATTACCTTTAACTAAATGCCAAAACATTCCAAAATTAAAAACAACTATATTTATTTCTGACATACTTCAGAGCATATCGAAAACACAACACTGTTTAGTTTCTTTCAACTATCCCATCATAAATAGCAGGGCATAAAACATCACATGTAAATAACCTGGTTAAAAACATCAACAGCAAATGTCCCATCGTATTTTAGATGACGACTTGCTTTGCCCCTTTGCCATTTTTCTTGTTCCTTTTTGACATGGTGGTTTTCATAATCTTCCCAGTGCAAGGAAACGTGTGGGTTCAGCAACAGATGGTCAAGCATTTCTGAACACAAACAACCATCCTCACACACACACATACACACACACACACACACACACACACAGAAACACAGACACACACATGCCTCGAGTTCCTTCAGCAAAATAACCACCCACCGATCCACCACCCACGCCCAGCCGCCCACCCGCGGCAGTCCTGCTTCTCCAGCTCAGGCAGCCATCGAGCGGGCTGGCAGGTGAGGAGGGGGTGGGGTGGGGGTGCCCAGCGTGATGGATGGTGCTCTGTAGCAGAGCTCATGTCCATAAAGCATAATTAGGGTGAGCTAGAGCACTGGCTGTGGGGCTGTTAAGAGTCCCTGGCAGACGTGAGCTATGGGACCCGCACAGGACTGGCACAGGCCCCTGGGAGCACGCCACCCTCCGCCCTCTCTTCATCCCACTTTCATTTAAGTCTCTCTCTCTCTTTTCCCCGTCAGTTTCTTTTTTCTCTCTCTCTGTTTCTCTTTCTTTCTGTCTGTCTTTCTCTCTCTTTCAGTCTCTCTTCCATGCACTTGGTTTCTCTTTTCTCTTTTTCTTGCTTTCTCTTTCTATATTTCTCCCTCTCC
Source organism: Alosa alosa (assembly GCF_017589495.1). NCBI lineage: Eukaryota > Metazoa > Chordata > Actinopteri > Clupeiformes > Clupeidae > Alosa > Alosa alosa. The sequence goes on along the minus strand of NC_063209.1, from coordinate 8,862,336 downwards.
ATCTCTCTATCTCTCTATCTCTCTCTCTCCCCACCTCTCTCTTTCGGTGTCTCTCCTCCACCGATTTAGGTGCACATTAGTAGCCGAGGCGCACCAGCTCTTTGGGTGGAGATATACGCCCCGAGCTGCACCAGCAGCTTGTTTACTCTCAGTCTGTTGAACAAACTCCAGCCGGCACGCCATGGTGTCAGACAGAGCCTACCAAGCTAAAGATGACCGTGATGACCATACCAAATCATCATTTGATCATTTCATCATTTTTTTGGCAATGATGATATCACTACATTCAGTTAATTTCCCAGCCTAAAACATAGCAGGGAGGTTTTAGTTCAGCCATATTTTAGCTCAACCCTACATAGCATTATGTGAGAGGGGTAGTTTGGAGAGAGAGAGGGGAGAGGGAGAGAGAGAAAAAGAGAGAGAGGAAGAGGGAGAGAGAGAGAGAGAGAGGGAGAGATCAGAGAGCTGAAATGAAGAGAGTGCAGATGTGGGGAGGACGTGGTTGCAGGTGGGCACACGGCTCCTTGATAGCTCCTCCATAGATATGCCGTTTTCATTCATTATCTGGCTGCTTCACTGACACAGCGCATCCTCTCAGATCCCCTGCTGATAACTCAGACGTTCTGCCCTCATCAAAGCATAGAGAGAGGGAGAGAGAGAGACAGAGAGAGAGAGAGAGAGAGATCGGTTTTAATAGTGTTGCACTCAGTCTGTGATGTTTGATGTCAGGATCTGTTGTCCAGTGCCGGTACATTGGTGGTCTGCTGTGAGGGAAGGTTGGGGGGGCTGGGGCTGGGGCTGGTCAGATCTGATCAGCACAGACCTCACACAGATGAGATCACTGCAGGTAAAAAGGAAAGGGGATTGCATGCTGTTGCCAGGTAACACTGATTAAAGGCCACACAGTCACATCCTGAGAGTGCGCTGGGCTGGGCTGGGCTCTGGAGGCTCTCATTGCCACCATTTCCTCTTTTGGCTAATCTTTACAGAGGCTGGTTTTCCTCTCTCCAGCGCCTGTCAAGCGATCACATCTGCTGTCTGTTTTCCATCTCCATTTGTGTTTTCCCACCCTATAAAATGTAAGCAATTACAGCTGGAGAGAGAGAGGGTGTGTGTGTGTGTGTGTGTAAAAAAGAGAGAGAGAGAGAGAGAGAGAGAGAGAGAGAGAGAGAGAGAGAGAGAGAGGGAGGGTGTGTGTATGTGTGTCTGTGTGTGAGAGAGGGAGAGAGTGTGTGTGTGTGTCTGTCTGTATGTCTGTGTGTATGTATGTGTGTGAGTGTGTGAGAGAGAGAGAGAGAAAATCTGTGTGTATGTGTGTGTGTGTGTGTGTGTCTGTGTCTGTGTGTGTGTGTGTGTGTGTGAGAGAGGGAGTGTGTGTGTGTGTGTCTGTATGTCTGTGAGAGAGAGAGAAAGAAAGAGAGAGAGACTTTAATGTTGATTATAGTTCTGATGGATGCTCTGTTCAGACGCCCAGGCTGATAGCTCGTCCCCAGGCACAGGGTGTGGACGACCCAGGCCACAGGACCGAGCACACAACCCCATAGCCAACACAACATCTGGAATTCAGGGAAATCTGATTATTCTGTCTGAAAATTTGTTTTATTTAGGTTTTGAGCAGTAATACAATTATTTCGAATAACAACTCTAACCAAAACCTAAATGCAATAGAGTATGTGACATACAGTGATATACAATAAAGTGGACAGATGAATGGATAAATGTTATATTGGACAGAGGAAATGTTTGATTAGTGGCATATTACAGCTAAATGAAGTAATGGAGATGAAATCTACAGTACATGTTGAAGATAAGCTGCGATAAGGAACACAATCCTCAAATGTCGTCGTTTCCTGACTGTATTTTCAAGGAACTCTAAAGAGGAAGAGTGGGATTAATTGAGTCGTTTCTGGTAATAGCAGGCAGGGGCAGGCTGACTCACATGACTCATGACTGGTTCTGTTGTGCTGCTCAGTACTTACTACTGTTTAATAAAAGGCAAAGGTTGACTACTCGCTTGTTTCACCTGAACATTGGACTCATACAGGCATAGATTAAACTGCTATAAAATGTCTTTAGTCTAAACCAGAGAATGTCTAGTAGACGGGCTCTGGTCTAAACCAAGCAGAACTTGACTGATGACCACAGCCTGGCACAGAATTGTTATTCCCAACTTGTACCAAAATACAATTTGCTAATTTTACATTTACATGTATTAATTTAGCAGATGCTTTTTTCTGGAGCGATTTACACGTCGATTATATTACAAGGGCATTGTTGCATTGTCCCCAGAGCAACTCGGGATTAAGTGCCTTGCTAAAGGGCTCAACAGCAAAAGCCGGGAATTGAACCCACAACTTAACCACTACGCTACCACTGCCCCCATTACATTGTTTCCAAAAAACAAGTTTGTCCCATTTATAAGCTAGCCACTACATGCTCCTACTCTCCCCCAAAACAACTGCTTTCACAGCCTAAACCTACCCTGGGGCAATCCATTAGCAGACTAGTTAATAGCCTGCTAGGCCTGACGGCTGTTCGATATAGTTTTTTTCCCCCTGCTGATCAGAGTGTTGATGGCTGTGGCAATGCAAAGGCCTTGTCCAGCACTGCTTTATTACACATTTAGCCTGGAGAATACTTCAGCGCTGATCGATAGAGTGAATCCACAGTCAGGATCCAGTCTGCTTACAGACTCTGACGTGAAGGCTTTCAATTAGTGCAGGAGTGGGGTGCGGGGGTGTGGATTGGGGGGAGGAGGGGGGATTAGTCTGGGCTTTTTTTAATGTGCACCTGCCTCTGAGCTTGTTTAGTGCTGCTTTATGGGCATAAGAGGAGGATAGAATGAGAGAGAGGGGAGAGAGAGAAAGAAAGAAAGAAAGAAAGAAAGAAAGAAAGAAAGAAAGAAAGAAAGAACAAAATGAGTATATCTTTTGTGTGTCTAAATGCGTAGATGGATGCATGGATCCATTAACATGGGAGCTGTGGTGAGTGTATGTGTGTGTGTGTGTGTATTCATGCATGACCTGCATGTGTTTGAGTTGAGTGTGTGTGTGTGTGTGTGTGTGTGTGTGTGTGTGTGTATATGTGCGTGCGTGCGTGTGTGTGTGTGATTGCCTATGTGAATTATGAATAGAATTTCCGTGTGCAGGTTTCAGCCCACTCTACACCCATGTGAGCACCCGCTCCCTCTGAGAAGCCGTGTGGTCAGCACTCTGGGCGTGGAGAGGGTGGTGGTGGCGTTGGGTTCGGCTGCGTTGGAGGGGGTACATGCAATGGCAAACAGCTTGCCCTGTCAATTCTGCTGAAGCACAGGCCGGAGAGGGCACTGAGGTCCAAACCGACCTGCCATCCTCCGCATCCCGTTCTTATCCCCAGCAGACATCGCCTGACAGGCCTTGCTGACCACAGACACACACGCACGCACGCACGCATCACCCTTCAGTCCAGCACATGTCCGAGGTCTGCAATGAGGCACAGTGAGGCTCTTCTGCTGACACAGCAAGCCAGGGGAGGGGAGAGGAGAGAAGAGGAGTCCATTGCTGAAGGGCTGCTTCTTGTGTGGTTTGATTGCAATGCAGTGTTAGAGGCCTTAAAGGCTGCAGGTCTTTGATTAGAATCCAATACACTTTTCCATCAAATTCAGTGAAATTGTCCTCCACTGTTTTTCCATTCAGTGTGCACGCAAAACACCTACAGTGTTCACACACAGCCCTTTACCTTTAAGCCTACATCTCATAGAAATAGCCATTCATTTGTGGTGCTGCTCTTCAGGGTCAGCCTGTGGGGATAGAAACACATGACTCAAAAGGCCTGACTCTCCTTTCGCTAGCTGCATGAGCGGTCGACGCGGCTTTAAATCGTATTCATTCTCTAATTAGGCCGAATCAGATTAGGGCACTTAAGTTACTATACCTAGGTCACTCCAGATGATCTTTCGAGAAAGAACAAACACCGAGCCAGAGGCCCCCTAAGCCTCTTCGGGCTCCTTAAGAGCCTGTTCTGATGGATTTTGCCTTTACACGAGCACTACGGACACAGAGGCGGAGGACACGGAGTAAGAGGAAGTGAGGACATTTTGGTGGAGGGTGCTCACTTCCATTTTTCATGATTTTGAGGAAATGTTAGCGGTGACGCCAGAGGATGTTCGGCTGACCTCACACAAATCCACACACACACACACACACACACACACACACAGCTGCGAATGCACTAACAACCACTAAAGCGTTCCCTGCATGTGCTGGATGTCAGGGAAGAGCTGCCCCCCCCACCCCCCCTCACCCCACCCCCACGATGCAGCGAGAAACATTTGAGCTAAATCAACTCAAATAAAGCTGAATATATTTAGACTCTTAGCCCTGACGTGAGAAAAGAGAAGAACCTGTCCTAGTGACCTGCACCTGAGAGAACCCTCTGACACAAGCTGTTTTTTTAATATCAATGTCTTCTTGCTCCTTCAGGCGTCTTGTGGATGAGCACGGGAGAGCTGAGCTTCTTAATGAGTCTCCTGAGAGAAGCCAACATGCCGCAGGTTAGCTAAAGGAGAAAGGTGAGATGTCAGACACCTCTAAGCTACAGTGTTATTTCACCTCTTGGCTTAAAAATACCGCCACGATGATTGGGGGTGAGGTTCACAGACTGCTGGATTAAGATCTGTGTGTGTGTGGAGAGAGAAAGTCAGACCGAAAGAGAAAGAAAGAAAGAGTGAGAGAGAGAGAGAGAGAAAGAGACTTCTATCCTATTGACCTCTGCAGATACCCTTCACCAGCTAAAGCAACAAAGCATCAATGCAGAGGACCTCACAAATTCCACTCGGTCTGCCTGTCTGTCTGTGGCCTGTCTCTCCCGTCCGTAAAAGCATTACGCCAGCCTAATCTCAGAGTATTAGCTTTCAGTCCAATTACACCCTGGGAATCCTTGTTGTCCGGTCTATTTAGCATGCAGCCTTACTGGACCAGCTCATCATAAAAAACAGATACCCGATGAGGGGAGGGGGGGGCGGGCAGGTGGAGAGGAGGAGAGGGAGGGAGTGGATGTCTATAAAGATGCTTAGAATGCAACCTCTTCTTGGCCCCGGTGAGGGAGAGTATCATGTCCATCATGTGCACACACATGCGCGCGCACACACACCTCACCAACCAGCCACTGCCACCACAGATAGAACACATATAGACCTATATCCAGCAACATAAACACACACACAAACACACACAGCTATACCACAACAATGTCACCATCACATCAATCAAAAAGAACTTAAACACACACACACACACACACACACACACACACACACACACACACACACACACACACACACACACCACCACCCAAGCCATTGTCAAACACACACACAGTCACAGCGTTCTGGGGTCATACATCACTATAAGCCGCACACATGACTTGGCGCTAGGCTGAGCTGCTGCAGTATCTAGTATTCTGCTGGCCTCTCAGCATCAGCAACAATGCCTCCCCTTATTCCCAGTGCAGCACGGCAGTGTGCTCCTGCTGTTAGCTCTCCACACTGCCTTATGTCCTTTGCTCTGCTCTTCCTTGTCTGCATCTCCAGTGTTTCCCACAGAATTGAATTCTATTTATGGTGGTAGGTGACCGGGGGTGTTCACAGTTTTGAACAAATGTGCAACGTGGTTATGATGCTAACCGGATTTGATCACAATTTAAAAAGTCGACTTTTATACCAACAACAATCCTTGCAGGATTTTTAATGTTTTCTTTAAATGTGCATGCAGGTTTGTTGAGGGACAGAGAGGCTATGCAAATGAACAATGAAAGGATTTCATCCAATTTAAGTAGTACAGCATAGAAAATCATTGTGTGGTGGTCAATGCTGATATTGTGATGGGCCGCTACAAATACGTCAATGTATGGGAAACACTGACCTCTGTGTCCTTCACCACTGCTGTTCATCCATTCATCTTCTCAGAGGATACTCATTACTCATGAAGTCATATGAGTTCATCCATTCATCTTCTCAGAGGATACTCATTACTCATGAAGTCATATGTGTATTTTTTTTTGTCAACTTTGTCTGGATTGACTATGTTGTCGACTGATTGAGAGTCCATGACTTTGTTGTCGACTGATTGAGATTCCATGACTATGTTGTCGCCTGATTGAGATTCCATGTCTATGTTTGTTAAAGTTCCTTGCTGCTCTCCATCTCTTGATTTCTCATTTTCTCATTTCTCCTCTACGGCTGCTCTGTTACGCACCCCCTCCCCTACTACTGCATCACTGCCTATTCCCTCTCGGACCCCCCCCTCTTTCTTTTCTCTTGCTCCTTCTCTCCATCCTTTTCTCTAGTTCCACCCCCACCCCACCCCCCCCCCTATTCCTTGTGCCGGTGTGCAGTGTGGAGTCCAGGTGGAGGCAGAGCCGTGAAGTGCTGCAGTGCGACTGTGGCTCGCCTCTCCAGATGACATGCAGTACGCTGCTACGCTGCACACACACACACACACAGGCCTTATGGTGCTTAGGAGCCACTGCTCAAACACAGGATGAGAGAGAGAGAGAGAACATACAGACAAACATGCAGACGGTTTTCACAGATCCACACACATGTGTCGGGTACACACATGCACGCATACAGTTGACCCACCCCCCCACCCGATACACACACACACACACACACACTCACACACACACACACAAACACAAACACACAAACACAACCCCCCCACCCGATACACACACACACAATCCTCCTTTGACCTCAACAAAACAAACATGTAGAAGAACACAGCAGCTTGTTCATCATTCTAAGGAAAGGGTAATGGGGAAGCTGTACTCTCTAAAACAAACACACTTTACACACTAGCCAAATTGCCCCCCGAGCCAGTCATGTGGGTGCTAATCCATCCAAGAACGATGCACATGTGCCCCATCAGGTTCTAATGCCACTGACAGGTTAATTAGTCTTTATAGATGTATCCTGTAATAAGTCAGTGAAGTACTCATAAGTAAACAAAAAGAAACAAAACAAATGGCAGGATCATTTCACTGAGAGGTGCCGTCATTACCTGACTCGGTTGGAGCAGAATTTGGTGAACTGAGGCTGACTGATGTAAATGAGTCTGGCATCCTCCTGGTCAGCTAAAGAGGTCTTCTCAGATCCATCTTCTGTTTTCTCATAGCCTGCAAAAAACAAACAGATACAGTTTTGAGCAATTTCATCATTAAAAAAAAAATAAGAAACCTAGATAGATAGCTCGAGCAGACAGAGAAACATTCAGACCATTTACCATGTATTGCATCAAGCTGCATCATGCACTAAGACAAGAATCACACATTTTTCCAGGCATTCCTTATTCTCATTGAAATAGGCTAATTTCAGAAGCTCTGTACATGGCATGGAACATTTAAGCTAATTTGCTTTCACCGTCTTAAGGCATGCAGAACTCAAATCCAGGATCTAAATAACACAACACTAAACTACTACTAAATAATAAAACAAACTGTGATTGTTTATAACCAAGAATATAGCTTACTATACATTACTATAACCAAGAGGGGCAACTACTTGGGGCTGAATCAACACATCAACATCCACCCCAACAGGTACAGCTAGTTACAATTTTATCTGTAAGCTAGTCAGAGCTATTTTTGGATCTGGTGAATCTGACTGCACCCTTTTTTTTCACATTTTCTTTTCTTTTCTTGAGGACGCGGCAAAAGCTCCATCAGGTTACACCGGGGAGGATCCTGAGCCGCCAGTCCTGTAGGTGTTTATTTGCTGTGAGCTTTTGTCTTTGCCGCAGCAAAAAACTGAACGGGCCAAAAAGTCAAAGCCTCGTGTCAGACTTTGTTAGCCCGCCCTTTGTAAACAGCCCCTGGTGAGGGAGGAGAGAGAGAGCGAAAGAGAGAGAGGGAAAAAGTGGAAAAGCGAGAAAGAGAGGATGGCTTAGAGAGAAAGACTGAGGAAAGAAGGGGGTGAGACAGAGTAAGACAGAGAAAGATGTCTGTTCCCTCATTAGTAACAAGTGCACTAATGAGGGAACAAGAGGGAAGTAGCAAGAGTTTTAGTAGTGACCTTGCTTTCACAGAAACACACAGACACACACACACACACACACACACACAGTTGCAAATGCACTAACAACCACTAGAGCGTTCCCTGCATGTGCTGGATGTCAGGGGAAGAGCTCCATGCCCTACCACAGACCAGAGGCTCTCTGTTACAGGTTACAGTAAACACCCATCCCAGGTCTTATGGCATGCTGCTGCAAATGCCAGCTAGCCAGGGGTGCAGGAGGCACGGGGGACGTGGGGGATATGTCCCCCGCAGTGCTGAAGAGACAGCCGTCGTCCCCCTCACTTTTGATAAGGAAAAAAAGGCTTATAGGTACGCTAAATAAATAATAACCTAGGCCTATAGGATTTGCGCTAACTATGTAAAACTCCCCATTAACAGCATCACATCACTAACCACAGCCATCTACAGTACTGTAAGACTGCACAAGCTCATATTCATTCTGTTGGATATCTGAAGCCAGTTTGTCTACTAACAATCATAAAATAATCCAGGCTACTTGCTTAGCATAAATCATTCATCATCATCTTTATTTGAGGCAGACTGGTATTCGAGGCAGGCTTTTTTAAATATTTCTAACCTGCATTTAGACATGCGTTTCGTTTGGAGCGACATACCGGTAGGCTATCAAAAGCATTTTCGGTTTGGTTTGGGATTTAATTTACTTTTGGACTGTTTGATTATTTTGCTAAATGTTGGGACTGATGGGCCCTGAAATCTGGGAGATATTTGATGGTTCACTGTTAAGTTTCATGCAGTTGAAAAAGTGTCGGAATTTCCACTGCTGTTTATTGCAAGACAAGGCATTGAATAGGGGTTGTGCTGTAATGGAAACCTTTTTGCATAGCCAAGTAGCCTAAATTGAGTTATTGTTTAATTATGCAGGATTTAGTACTTTTTTTTATAGAATTCGTAGGCTGGAATGCCTTGAGTCGCAACAATTGTGTTTAAATGTAGTAGGCTTCAGCCTCTGGCAATTAGCTCGAAAGGGGCGGCAAGAGAATGAGCTTGAGAACGGTGTTGGAGACCCATGGTAGGAAAACGACCTTTCTTTGCCAACCGTAGGCTAATAATCCAACCAACATAATACAATACAATACAACATATAATAAAATATTCAGAAGAGGTGTTATTTCATTGACTTAAATCGAAACAATATCTTCTAGTGGACTGATGGCAATTGTTGGTATAGGCAATTGTTACCCCGTCTTGTATATGGAAACCTGCCTTTATTTGTCCTGCTATAAATAGAATCAATCCCGGGCATAATTTGAGGATTTATGGTAGCCTAGTGCTCAACTCCTGCTCAACATGACATTAGCTGTTATGTTTATTGATAACAAACTCAACTAGCCTACTTATCAAACTCGTTTTCACTAGCCTAACTATAAAATATATGTCTATCAAAGTTTTTGTTCTAAGACATTTCAAACATAATTTCAAGACACAAATTGGATACTTGGTGCATAAATCCCAGAGAGTAGGCTACCACATCCCAGAGTGATGGGCCTAGCGTTCTTATGCATTCAGCGTGGGATATAAACAAGCTGAGAATTTAGCGGTGTCACGTCTGCCTGTCACAGACGTGGGGAGCTCTTTGAAGCTTGGGATAATGTGATACAGTTACTACAGTAACAGTATTTTATTTTAATTCTTAGGGGGGGTTTTTTTCAATTTTATAAATGCTTTGTTAAAATGCT
>NC_063209.1:8470086-8507586 GCF_017589495.1 Alosa alosa | reverse complement strand
AACATTAACCACTGTAAATGCTGAGTCTCCCTATGGCTCTGAGTGGTAGTAAAAAAAGAATATGTAATGAAAAAACAAACCAACATAAATGTGACTTAGTGCTGGAAATGTGCAAGAAACACAGACATAGACTTGCACACACACACAATCACAGACACACATGCATAAACAAATGCATGCATTCACACAAAGAAATTAACTCATTCACATCTTGTATTTTTAGTCTGTGGTTTGTTTTCTGCACACATAAGACAAATAGTTTAAAGGATGTAAATTCCTTCACCATGGCCGGGCAAACGAAAACAGGAAGTCAGAAAGAGTTCAGCGGCGGGGCATGCACACTACTGTAAGTCAATAGGGGCAATTCTACAGCAGGGCAATTCATCTCCACGTAGCGTAGATGCAGGCCCAGGCCTCATGCTCATTTGTTATGGCCATCATAAAAAAGGAAAAAGAGGACAGTGGTGAGTCAGAGGCTCTCTCTGGGCTGAGATGATATGTCTGTGGCCGGGTCCAGTCAGGGGAGAGAGTCATCCAAGAGCTACAGCGAGCACCTGACCAAACAGACCTGATTTGAACAAATGTTATCATAAATGCTTATCCATATTCACCCCTCTGCGGCGGTGGTGCTGTGCTCTGTTCTGAGCATTGAGCGAGCATTGCGCTCATGCGGAGAGAGAGCGAGAGAGAGATAGAGAGAGAGAGAGAGAGAGAGAGAGCGATGATTTATTTGTGAAGCGCTGACACGCGACAGACCCGGCTAATGAGATCAATTTTTAGAATGTTCGCATCGCTTAGTCATGAGTGTGAACGTGTTGGCCACGTCTTCAGATTCTCAAAGTGGCAATCTAGCCGGGTGAATTCCTGATTCACACAGCACTATGCAATTAGAACTTTGCTCTCTCTACACAAAAGGCCCTTCGGAAGCAGAAAACTCAAGTGAAACTGGACACTGGCGCACTGAGAACAGTCTACAATAGTGACCTTAGTAAGGGTCAATCCTGCATCATCCCTCCAATTAAAGTAAACATGACAAGTTGATATGCATCACAGCTGATACCCCCCAACAAGTAACCCTAGCAGCAAACTGTTTTTGGCAGTTGATCCTGTATGCTTGGGTTACAACACCTCTGCAATCATTTGGAGGCAAATATTTTTCTTGGACCAAAAGAGGCTAGAGTCGTGTGCAGCGAGTGTGTATGTACTGTAAGTGTGTATGTGCATTTGTGCATGTGTGTGCTTGTGTGTGTGTGTGTGTGTGTGTATGTGTTAGTGTGAGTGTGTGTGTGTGTGTGTGTGTGTGTGTGTGTGTGTGTGTGTGTGTGTGTGTGTGCCTGAGCTGAACATCTGTGGCTATGCTGCTCATAAAGTTCTGTAATACTCCTACACCATTGTACGGTACCTGAAAATCCGGATTTGCAGAGGCAGTTGAAACCACCGGGGTAGTTCTGGCAGAGCGCTCCGTTCTTGCAGGGGTTGGAAAGACACTCGTTCACGTCTCTCTCGCAGGCCATGCCGGTAAAACCCTCCGGACAGGAGCAGGAGAAGCCACCCACCAGGTTGTGGCAGGTCCCTCCGTTGTGGCAGGGAGACGGCTGGCACTCGTCAATGTCCGTCTCGCACAGAGCACCTGCGTACCCTGGTCGGCAGTTGCAGGCGTAGGGCTGGAGAGGCTGGTTGGACACCAGGATGACCGGGACGCTCTCCTCGGTCTTCATGTCGGGCCCTACGCTGAGGCGACGCTTGCAGCTGCCTCCGTTCTGGCACGGGTTGTGCGTGCACGGGTCGTGGTCCACTGAGTCGATGTGCAGGCCGCTCTGTCGCTGAAGCACGTCTCGGATGCTCTGGAAGAACGTGGCCACGCCACTGGGGTTGACGTACTGACCGTGGCTCCTCTTCACCGCAGCCATAAGGAAGGTCTGATTGTTGAGCTCAAAGGCACCATAGAGCTGGACACCAGTGCCTAGTCCTGCCAACTGGGAGTTTGCGATACGAACAAAGCTCAGGTAGTGGTTTGTCAGGAAGTCTTTGACCGCGTGACTTTTGAGCCTAATGAGAATACTGTTATCGACTGTGGCGTTGCTGAATCCCATGAAGAAGATGCGCGCGTTGCTATTCACGGCGCCGTGAACGCCATCACTGCTGCGCACCGTCAGATCGAAAGTGCCGTCCGTCGAGCGCGCGTTGGAATTGAGGTCACAGGTGCGTGTAGGTATGCTGAACAAACTGGCCGCTGGGGGAATGAGGGAACACTGGAAGGTGTCCTGCACATCTGGATCTTGGGGCTTGACGACGCCCAGAGAGCCTCCTGGAAACATGTTCCCGAAATAGTGGACGTAGATCTCCACGGAACGAGGCTCGGAGGGATTGTCATTCTGGTCGTTGACTTGGACGTGGACAGTGCCGGTCGAGGACATCTGCGGGATGCCGGAGTCCTTTATGACCACAGACAGATAGAAGTCGCTGATTTGCTCCCGGTCAATCTCGCGGCTTGTGGTGAGTTCACCCTTTGAGCTGAGGGAGAAGTAGTTGTTGGCGGAGCCTATGTTGAGCAGGTTGTACGAGAACGGGCCTTGATTGGGTGCTAGGTCCGGATCGGTGGCTTCCAGGGTCATGACCCGCGTGCCAGCCCGCTGGTTCTCCATCACCTCGCCGCTGACCGTCACCAGTGTGGGCCCGTTGTCGTTGATGTCCTCCAAGGTCACGATCAAGGTCGCACTCCCCGTGGCTGATGGGGACCCTGTATCCACGGCCAGGAGGGTGAGGTTGTACACAGGAGTGGTTTCCCGGTCGAGCTCAGCATCCACAGACACTTGACCCGTCTGGGGGTTGATGCTGAAGGCCTTTTTGCCCTGATCAGGAGCAATGGAGTAGGAGAACCTGCTCCAGCTTGGCACCGAGTCCGAGTCTTCTGCACTGACAAACGTGACAAGGCCTCCAGGGGCGAGACCCTCGCTCACCTGGACGTCATACAGCACCTGGGTGAAGACTGGAGGATCATTCGCGTCTAGGATGGTGATGTTGACAAACACTTCATCAATGTCTGCACCTCTGATGCTGCCAGCGTTTTTCGCCAAAACTCGTAGTGAGATCTTTTCCTCCTTTTCACGGTCCAGGGCCCCCGTGACGTAAATCTGCCCCGTCTTTCTGTTGATGCTAAATCCTTTCCTTCTGCTCTTTCCAAAAATCAAATAATAGACGATGCCATCCTCTCCAAGGTCACGATCGCTTGCAAACACCTCGCCAATCACTGTGCCTTTTGGTGCAGCCTCAGAGACCTCAAAGTAGTACTGCTTGGAGACAAAACGGGGTACATATTCGTTGGCGCCCTTCAGCTGAATGTTAACATTGGCAAAGCTGCATCTTTCTTCATCAGGCACGTTAAAAGCCTTAACGGTAAGGTGATACACTTGCTTGGCCTCATAGTCTAGAAAGCCCTGGGTTGTAATGACTCCAGTATTTGGATCAATTATGAAAAGGTCACTGTCAGATGACTGGATTACGTAAGCTATCAAGGCATTTGGCCCGGAGTCTTTGTCCGTGGCGTTCATTTTGACCACAGTGGTGCCACTGGGGACATTCTCTTGTATGATTGGGAAATACTCATCTGGATTGAAGACAGGTGGGTTGTCGTTAACGTCAGACACATGTACAGTCAACGAGACATAACTGGTTTTAGCGATCCAGCCCCCATCGGTTGCGGTCACCCTTAGCTCATGCTTCTGCTTGGTTTCATAGTCTAGTGGTTGCGCTAAGGACAACACCCCTGTTTTGCTGTTGATGACAAACAGGCCATCTTCATTGCCCGTGGTGATGCTGTATGTGATGAGGCCGTTCATCTGCTTGTCCTTATCTTTGTCCCGGGCAGACAGCGTGCGGATAGCCGTGCCGACATTCAGGCTCTCTGGAACCGTGGCTGAGACTTGGCTCTGGGAGAACTCCGGGGTGTGGTGGTTCTCCTCAGTCACGGCCACTCGGATTGTGGTGTGGGCCAAGAGAGGTGGGTTCCCTTTGTCTCTGGCAGTGGCCTCGATGAGGTAAACCTTATTTGTGTCTGCGGTCAAAGAGGAGGCCACACTAACCCAACCAGTCTGCTTGTCCAACTTGAACTTGCTGGAGCTGTTTCCACCAGATATGGCATACTCGATTTCTGAATTCAGACCAAAGTCTTTCTTATCAAAGGCAGTGATTTTAATGAGTTTAGTGCCAACCTTGACGCTCTTGGTTACAGGGGTGAAGTAAGAGGAGGATTCAAATACAGGGGGGTTGTCATTGCTATCAACTATATTTACTATTACTGTGGTTTCACTCATCATAGGAGGGACCCCTCTGTCTGAGGCTGTGACGATGAAGCTGTGGCGATTGATGTTGAGATTGCCGTGCCCAGTGGAGTTCTGATACATGAGCTGCTGCTTGATAGAGATTTCCCCAGAGCTGGAGTTGATCCGGAAGTACTCCGACTGAGACCTGATGAAGTAGAAGATCTTCCCGTTGAAACCCTCATCAGGGTCTGTGGCTGACACCTGCGTTACCACAGAGCCCACCTCGGTCATCTCAGGGTAATCCAGGTAGTAGGAGGGCCGGCTGAAGCGTGGTGCGTTGTCATTTATATCGGTGACGAATATCGTCACGTCTGTGCTCACAGTCCAGCCAGAGTCGTGGGCAGAGACTTTGGCAATGTAGTGGTCTGTGTCTTCCCTGTTCAGGGGTCTGCTGATGGTTATGTCCCCTGTGCTTGGATTGATGGCAAATGGGAGGCTTGTGTCGGTGATGGAGTACTTGCTGATGGCGTTGGCGCCAGCATCCTCATCAGTGGTCGTCACACGGGTGACGGTGTACCCTACAGGCGCGTTCTCTGGCACTGAGGCGCTGAAGATCTTGGAGAACCGTGGTGCATTGTCATTCACATCCAGAACATTAATCAGGACTTTAACAGCTGTGCTTTTTGGAGGACTGCCCCGGTCAGTGGCTTTGACCCTCAGAGCGTATTGAGCCGCCTTCTCTCTGTCCAGGGGTTTGGTGGTGCGAATGGCCCCCGTCACCCGGTTGATGCTGAAGCTGTTATCCTTGTTGCCGTCGATGATGGCGTACTCCTGATGACCGTTGGGCCCATTATCCAAATCCACAGCGGACACAGTGAGCACGTGCTGTGGAGAGAGGTTCTCCAGTATCTCTGCATGGAAAGGCTCTCTCTCAAAAACGGGGTGATTGTCATTGACATCCAGCACATTTACTTCCACTCTCTCATAAGCCGAGTAGGGAGGAAAGCCCTGGTCTCTGGCTTCAATCCACAGCACATACGTCTGTATGTTCTCATAGTCCAGTGAGTTTTTGATTGACAGCTCCCCTGACAACTGATCGACATGGAAGGCGCTGTCCAGGTTGCCGCTGGCGATGTAATAGGACAAGGGCCCACCCCTGGTGGATGCCCCGGAGACGGTGGTGACAACAGTGTTGACCGGCTGGCTCTCGGGGAACGTGAAGCTCTTCTCTTTCAGCCGGATGACGGGGAAGTCGCCTCCGGTGACGAAGCGGACGGTCACAGTGGTGGTGTCAGTCTTGGGGTCCCTGCCGCCGTCTTTCACTCTGACGGTGAAGGTGACCTCGGAGCTGCCTATCAGCTTCTCGTTAGCCGTGATGGCGCCCCTCAGGGGGTCGATCTTGAACTTCTCAGAGTTGCGGCCGGAGAGGGAGTAGTGGAGCTGGGCATTCGATCCTGCATCTTCATCTGTGACAGTAACAGCAAACACCAGGGAGCCTGAAGGAGGAGAAACGAAGACAGCCAATCAGTACACAGTAATAATAATATCAAAGCAATACATGACCAACTTGTGTCAGTTTGTTGTTGATAAGGTTATTTATAAAATACACATATTCAGATGTATACAGTGTTAATTACATGAATGACTAATAACTTAATTATTACATAACGTATATAGTATATTGGTAATAACAGCATGATTACAATCTAATCAGCATTATTTTTGTGTATTAAATACCTAATTTGGCCTGTATACAACATCAAGCATTTGATATGAGCAGTGTCTGAGTTTGTGAGTTTGACCTTGTTAAATGGTGTGCAAATCAGGCAGCTGCTCCCTGCCCCAGTGTGTGTGTGTGTTTGTCAGTGTGTGTGTATTTTAAGAGGTGAGATGGCGGTCACCTGCTGAGGTGGATGCTGGGATGTGCGTGACGTAGGGGTGGTGATGGAAGCGCGGGGGGTTGTCATTGATGTCCGCCACCACCACAGAGACGGTGGCAGAGCTGGACAGGCCCATGGGCTGGCCGCCATCTGAGGCCACCACCAGCAGCTGGTAGCTGGCCCTCGCCTCCCGGTCCAGCAGGGAGCTGGTGATGATCTGGCCGGTGGCCGGGTTGATGGAGAACTGGCCGCTGCCACCAGTCAGACTGTAACTGTGGGACAGAGAAACAATAAAGCAATCATGAATCTGCATATAACATACAGAATTTAGGTCGACTGTGAAGAATATATGTAAAGTGCTACAGACTATGTGCTTTAGTTTTCTCAATAACATTACTTGCTCATTCAGTGAATAAGATATATTTTCTACTCTGAGATCATCATCTCCACATGCTTTCAGGCTTGTCATGTTTGACAAATTCTTATTTTATCCCTGATAGATTCTTAGATATCCTATTTTTCTGTACGTGCATAAATCACTTTAATATGGGCTTTTCGCAGCCTGTCCCTCTCAAAAATCCCTGTGTTTAAATGTCTGTGCTTAAAACACATCTCAGAGACCAGACATAAGCCAATGACATGCTTCTCCTGCAACACAAACACATTTAATGTCCTCTCTGACTCTAGACAGTCCTCCTCCCCCGTGGTATTCACACAGCAAACCTTTGGAGGGCACTATTTCAAGCAGAAAAGCAAAGCAGAAAGATTTTAACTCTCACGGCCCAAGAAGCTAAACAGAGGCTGAATGCATAGGGTTCTGCATCATAAATCACTCAAAGCCAATAGTGGACGTTTTTTACAGTTTCGAGGAAAAGAAATACTACAATCCCTGAAGATTATTTTAGTTCATCACTCTCAGTCTTTCTTCCTGTTTTTCTCAGGCTTGCAGGAGATGCTCGAACTCCGGCCACTGTGTGCGCTCCGCTTAAGTGCTGGAGACATCCCCAAATTCTTTTTGACCAAAAACGCTAGGGTTTTTCAGTCTCCCAAAGCGTATCGAGTTTCCTGTTATTTTTCAGAAGTTCCCAGCGAAAGCCTTGAGGCAAAGTCGCTCTGACATCTACATGTACACATGTGCGTGCGTTATGCACGACACGGATTCCTGGCGTGGCACTCCAAAAAAAAAAAAAAAGTAGCGACAAATTGGGGAACAAAGTGCGAATAAAAAAAGAATCTCTTTGGGGACAACAACAACAAGTCAGTTCACGCACCCACTGCAAAACGGGGGCCCCGAAAAATAGAGCCGGGCCCACTAAATGGACTGTGAGAACTGAGACTAATCACCGATCATGAGCGACTCTGAACTCCATTAAAGGCTGTAGGCCCTCGGAACCCCTGATGGGCACTATTCCTTCTGTCGTAGCCAATTAACGTCCTCATTACGTCGCTTTTTGGGAAAGTGGAGCGCCGCTCGACCGCTCCATGCGTCCTCAGCGGGGAGACCGGGCTTGATAGGGGAGAGAGAGGGTCACTTGTACCCCAGTACTGCCTAATGTTTGTGTGAGTCTGCGTGGGAGTGAGCTGGTGTGTGTGTGTCTGTCTGTCTGCCTGCCTGTGTGAGTGTGTATGAATTTGTGGTGTGTGGGTGTGTATATGTGTCTGTGAGTATGTATATTTATGTCTATCTGCCCGTGTGTGTGTGTGTGAGAGAGAGAGAAAGAGAGAGAGAGAGAGAGAGAGAGAGAGAGAGAGAGAGAGAGAGAGAGAGAGTCCATGTATGAGTCTAACTAAGAGTCTGTGACTGTCTTTGTCTCAGTGTATGTCTGTCAGTCTGTGTCTGCATGCGTATGAGTCAGTCTGTTTAGGTTAGTGCATAGTGCACATGTCTATCTGTGTGCGTCCGTACGTACCTGATCACTCCGTTGAGGCCCACGTCTGCATCGGAGCTGTTGACCAGCAGCACGTCCGAGCCCGTAGGGGCGTCCTCAGGGATGGTGGTGAAGAAGGTGGCGGATGTGAAGGCCGGAACGTTGTCGTTGACATCGTCCACTAGCACTGTGACGGTGCCCGTGCCACTCAAGGCTGGAGATCCTAGAGAGCAAAAGACAGTGAGGAGAGAGGAGAGGAGGGTTTGAGTCCAATTTTCTCACAAGATTGGATTTAACTTTTGGTTTACCATCTGTTTGGCTAGCAAAGACATGTCTGGTAAGAAATTACTGGACTCACATTTGACATAAAAAAAGCTGTATTTGTGGAAAGTATTTTGCACGGCATTAAAGCGTCCCTCGTGTCTCAATGTAGTGTATCATTTGAATTAGCATGGCGGCTGTGTTTTGTCTAACCACCTCACCACATCAACTCACCTCCGAGATAATCTCTGCGAAAAGCATATAATCTTCATAATGAGGTACTGACGTGCCTCCAGGGCTACCTCATTTGAAATATGCTAAGTAATAGTTAAATATAGCATTGCGGGGACTTTGGGATTCCGTACCATAGATAATAACCATGAAGCACCGGCATCTATTTAAGGTCCCCACAGCACAAAGCCAGTTACTCGATGGAATTCAAGCGCAGAGAAATGCTATTTTCAGCGAAAAATCAAAACTGAATTCTCCCCACCGTTATCCACCCGCATCAACTACCCACCCCAGTGAATGTCAAAAAAAAAAAAAAAAGCCAGCAACAATGTTGGTCCATAGGGATGATGTTTAAATCAACAGCAGATGAAAATTAGCAGCAAAGCAGAAACCTGGGGAGATTCAGACATCTGCTTGCTCATGTTGTGCTCCACTGTGATTAAAATGAATTTGCTCCTCACATAAATTCAGACGTTGATAACATCAAATGCTTGAACTTGCATACTGTGGAGCAGAGACCTAATAAGAAAAACGCTCTCCAAAAAACTCTGGCAACTGAAGGCCTGTAAAACTCCTTCTCTCATTCTCTCTCTCTCTCTCTTTCTCGACCACTCCCCCACCCCTTCTCTCTCTCCCTCTTTCTCTCTCTCTCTCTCTTTTGCTTTTTTCCCCCCCTTGCTACCACACGTGCAGCTCTCTGTGTAGACTTTGCGACTCTCGAAAATACAGTAAGTGCGATAAGAACAAAGCACAAAGTGATTCACTAAAGATGCGCTGAGTGTCATTCGGTCCAGGGGCCCCTTGACATGGGGAGATTAGCATAATTAATAACATGTGCTTATGAGCCGCCACACATAACTGAAGCTTATCTCCTCATTTGGATAACAAAAGGATTACCATATGGTGAAGAAGCAAACATTTAGCTAATGAGTGGTGGGAAGTGTATCTCTATTAGAAGGGGGACATGATTAAAGGGGAGAAGCGTCTTCCTGAAAGAAGGAGAGGAGGAAAAGGGCCTCCACACCCCTCTCACGCAAGCTTGCTACCGAAGCGATTGATCTTGATGAGAGCGTGCAAATACAAAAGGTTAATTTATGTCTGTTTTTTTTTTTTTTTCTTTCTTCTCTCTCAACAGATCCGAGGCTAAGCCAAATCCAAGAATGCAAGCTGTGTGCATTAATCCACTTAAACTGACTTCTGAATGCAAAAACAAAATCTTGTGAAGGGGGTGCAGGAAAAAAAAAAAAAAACATTCCAGCAGTACACAAACGAACACACGTTTGCACTAAAAGTAAACAGCTTCTATCCAGAAATACCAAGCCCAGAAACCACAAACCGTAATCTTTACTGCTGGGGGAATCGGTGCAGCATGACTCATGCAGTACTCTTGTTTTCATTTCTCCATTGCAGTTGTTAATTTCCAAAAGCCAAACTTTATTACCAAACACAGAGTGCTGTCCACATTATTAGAATATAACTCAGCCTGACAGCTTTCATAAAAAAGAAAGATGTTTGAACAGCAACATATGAACTCATCAATACTCAACCATGCAGTAATTTATGTCCACCATCTTTGGAGGAACTATGTTTTAAACTTAATCAAATGATGACAGCAGTGTACTCCACACAGAACTATATACTGTTGCAAGATGTGCTTGGGTTTAGAATTAGGATTAGAGTTAGGGGTGGGGTGAGCAAAGTATACTAATAATAATGTGTACGTGCATATGAAGTAGGTACATAGTCTCGATAAGAACTTTAGTGCACAGGGTTAAGATCCGAGCATGCTGCTGATCAGCATAGGTGTGCCACAACCTTTTACTTTTGCAGAAGAAGATAAACAAACACTGTGTACTTCATTAGCAAGCAACACATGCCACCAACTGCCCTGGGGTCTTCAATGGTCACACCTGGAAATATGTATTTAGACAAGTGCATATTATCTACACTTAGTAATAACACATAATAATAATAACTAGAGTGAACTGTAGTATGATTAATAAAACATTGCTGTTCAGAGCTACAGCACCCAACTAGCAGGCCTTTGACTTCTAGAGAGGGAACCTGGAAACCTCTCCTGTGGGCCCTGTTGGCTTCCCTCGGGGACTCCCAATGCTAACCACTGGAGTCAGTCGCACCGAGCTGTCCATCTGCAGCCTCAGCAGACAGTGACTGGTCATTAAAGGCTCCCTCTGTCTCGGCGAGGGAGACCAATGACCACTCAAGCTGTCTCTGGCCGAACCAGGTGGTTGTGGTGAGTCTCAGCCCCGTCATGAGAAGAATGAGATTAAAGCCACTCACTGTCTGATCCTCTTACATCAACCTGCAACTGTAATTCTAACGTCAGGTGTTTGCATCAGTTTTAAATGGCCAAACACTGAGCCACGGTTTCTAGGCAGATTCTGTGCATTGAACCTACTGTATATGTGCGCTGCCAACAAGAGCTTTAAAACAACACCCCCCCACACACACCACCACCTTCCCCGTACCACAAGTGGTGATGATGCAAGACTTCACAAAGAGAACACATGTTGAATCTGTTCTTGCATGTAACCATACGGTAGGCTCACAGCATATGCTTCCTCTTTTACATATGGAAAATCTAAAAAGTTGTTTTTTTCCCGCCTTTGACAATAAAAGGAGAAAAAAGAAAATGGAGATGTAACTGTATGCAACATGTTTTGCACTGGATGCTACATTACATACACACAAAAAAAAGAATACTTGGCAATGTCTGATAGACATAATAAGTCAGAGAGGCTGAAAATCCATTTGGCCAAAGGTCAAATAATTAAACCATTTGTGACGATAACAAAAACACATAATGTTCTTCCAGAAAAAAATTGCATTGTGAGCAGCCCTCCAGCAGTCTCAAGTACAAATATTTTTCCATCTTATGCTGAGCCCCGTGTTCCAAGCACAGCAACAGCCTTTCCATTGCATTGTTCCTCCATAGTGCACGGTGCAGCTCCCCTCCAATACTACTGGCCTACGTCCAGACATTTCACTTTTCAGGAGGATGTGAGGTCACAGCCTGTTTACAGGCTCAGCGTATGACAGACAGGAGACAGAAGGAGTGTGGTCCTGTATGTGACCTTTGACCCTTCTGTACTGACCTGACCCCCTCTCCTCAGCTGACACCAGCCTGGATACCACCCCCCACCACACACACACACACACGCACCCTCATCCACGACCTCTGTTGCCCTAGCAAATCCAAAATCAGCCTGTGGAACACACATGTGCATTAAAACAAAACACATGTATGTGCACACACACATTTTGCTCAACCACACACACAAACACACACACACAAACAAACCCATGAACAGCCATGCACAACCATACCTCCATATAAACACACAACGCACACACACACACATGGTTCATGGGGTCTTGAACCTGCGTAGCACATGCCCCTGTTGACAGCCAGAGCCAGGAATGAAACATTGCCTGTTTCTCTGCTTGCCCTCCTGGCTCCACCAAACGGCTCCACTCTCCAGCATAGCCTTCCCAGGGGTTAACCCGTATCAGATAACCACTGCAGCTGCCTTTTTCCTGCGCAAGCTGTCAAATCTTACAACTCTATGAATCTATACATTTCAAGACGACTATGACCCCCCCCCCCACTTTGTTTACAATGACATTCATCACCGATAGGGCACCGGAATCGGCTTGATTGATGAGTGTGTTACTACTGCGACAACACTGGTTTGTTGAGGTAAGTCCGCCGAAGCGAAGCCTCGCTCGAGGGAGCCAAGCTGTCATGCCAGCCGACATGCCTCTGTTTACAAGACCCCGTTCCCAAACCACAATGCTTTACTGCTGCCACCGTTAATCACGGGGTAATTGGACTCTGTTTGTTTGTCAATTAAAAAAAAGAGAGAGAGAGGGAGACATTGGAAAAGAAGGTGTAATCAGAAAAGTATGCCTCCACCCTTTTCTCCCCTACTCGCACACAAAACTAAATAACAGGGCTACAAAATGGCGGTAATGTAATTTCACGGGCTGAAGGAGACTCCGCTTTAGTCAGGTCATAGGAGGAAAAAGTTGGGGGAAGAAGTGTAAATGCCACTGATTTGGCGGGTGAAGGTTGGCACTGGTGTCGCCGAACGTGATCAACGGGGCAGAGGGAGTTTTAAGGAGGGGAACGGCCGTGCAGCACTCTTGGCTGCGACGACACAAACTCCCTGGGCCTTTAGTGATAAATGACAAATGACATCATTTTGCCATGGAAAGAGGGCTGGAAAGTTGTGCCGGGAGAGTAGCTGCACCGGTGGCTGCCATGCATTGTGGTTAAGGAGTATTGTTTCCATAGGCCGGCCCGGCTCCCAGAATGACGTTCGTTTCTGCTGCCGCTGCACTTCTGTGTAGTTTGTACTATTTACGAGTTAGTATGAAACTTTTTTCGTTCTTCCTCCCTCCCTTCTCACTCTCTCACTTCTCTTCCTCTCCTGCTACACTTCTGTGATACCTTGCAAGATACGTGCATATTTCTTTGCCTCTGGGGGTAATGAATCAGCTCTCTGGCCTCATTATAACCAAGCGCACAGTTGATGAAGATGTCAGAGTAGAGGCCGGCGGCCAGGTTCGTGATGAGTCTGACAAAGCATGCATCATACATCCTTGCTTTTAAAATGTATCTGCACCCCTCCCAAACAGATGTCTGAGCAACCCCTCACGTTTGGAAAGCATCGATCATCGGTGAGTCCCGGCTCCGGCGATTGTCCTGTCGGAGGGAAGAAGCCAGTTGCGTTGATTTGCATAATCTGATTTGAGGGGTCAGTCGAGGGCTGCAGTGGAAAACAAGTTGTTCTGACCTGGTGTGCCTCGCAGCTCCGTGTCCCACACATTTACTTAACGCTGATACACAACCACTCCCGACGCCAAGGCACTCCGCACCGCGAGAGCTCGAGTGTATGTACAAATCAGCACGCGGCTGATTTATTAAGTGTTTTTTAAACAAATGTCAACTCTTATTTGAGAACTATGGGCGCCTCGTCACTCGCAAATCAAAACATATCACGCCTGATAGACGGACGGAAACTACTCTTTCAATCTGCCGAGCAAACATTTTATATTGCGATACCTTGCGTCCAAGATTTACTCCCCCAAGGCCATGCTGTGGTCAGCAATGGCGTTGATGCACATTAAACCTGGAGCCACATCTGTATAAGAACCCAGTCTTTTGGACCCCCCCTCCATTTCATTTTCCAAGGGAGAACTCTCCAGTAGATCATGAGATAACGGCATACAAAGCCACCAACCATGGTCTCGAGGAGAGATTAAAAGACAACCTGGGAGACAGTGCGTCATGATCGCCCATTTCACACACCGAAACCTTAGACGGAGCGAAAACACTCTCCGAGTACAACCGAGCCGAAGAGATTCCTCACAGTTATAATTCAATCAGAAAAGCGACTCTATTTTAAGCTAAATGCACTCCCTGTGGTTTCGTGCTGACGAGACTAAGGCGCCTGAAACCAAAACAAGACCATTTATTTGATATTCTGTAATCATATATAGGGCTCTGTTGACTATGTTGTCTTAATGCATGTAATTTACTCCTTGCGTGCAATGATTACACACTCAACGTGATAACCTCACTCATGTTTAGATTATTAAGAGATACATGCTGTGCGTGTGTCTCTATGTGTGTCACAGATAAGGAGAGAGAGAGAGAGAGAGGGAGAGAGAGAGAGAGAGAAAGAGAGAGAGAGAGAGAGAGAGAGAGAGAGAGAGAGAGAGAGAGAGAGAGAGAGAGAGAGAGAGAGAGAGAGAGGGAGAAAAGGGAACAGAGAGAGATGGGGAAAGGAA
This sequence comes from Alosa alosa, assembly GCF_017589495.1. Classification (NCBI taxonomy): domain Eukaryota; kingdom Metazoa; phylum Chordata; class Actinopteri; order Clupeiformes; family Clupeidae; genus Alosa; species Alosa alosa. The sequence continues at coordinate 8,493,267 of NC_063209.1, read as the reverse complement.
GATAGAGAGAGGGAAGGACAGAGGAGGGGAGATACACATTAAAAGAGAGGGAGAGGGAGGGAGAGATAGAGGGAGAGAGAGAGAGAGAGAGAGCTACCCTAATGGTGTCCACTTTGCTGGGGAACTAGGTCGGATCCCTGTCACCCCCCCTCCACACACACACACACCCCTCACCCCCATCTGTCTCTTCATGGTCCTTAACGCTCACAGACAGTTTCCTTGTAAGCTTCCTTTAAGCCCTTCCCATAAAACATTGTCTAGCGTAAACATATGGTCCAGTCTAAGTATCTTATTAGTGTACATTACCACTGGCCAAATCACATTAGCGTTACTGAAGGTGCCAGTGGCATACTCTGCGAGCCAGAGGGGGTACAAATATACATGTAATTACAACGCAAAATATCTGGCCCAACCCAAATAAAGCCATCGTAATTACATAAGCCAGTGCAAAATCCCGATACCAAGGTAAGTTTGGAGAAACAGCACACTGATGGCCACGCGCGAGAGACAGAGAGAGACAGAGAGAGGGGGAGGGGTGGTTGAGTTAGTTTAAAGCCCTGATTGCTCCCAGGTTGCAATGTCTTAACCACCAAGCCTGAACAGACCGTCTCATTCTTCCTTCTACACGACTGAGAGAAGAACTAGTCAACCACTCTATTCCTTAGCCACTACAACAAAAACAACAACAGCGTGTTTAAACAGTGGGGTTCATTAAAGTTGTTAGCATGGACAGGTTGACTCGCGAAGACGGATGAACGTGTAAATTTATAAGACAGCCATCTGCGGCCCCCAAAAGCTTAGGGCTAAATGGTTAATTACGGGTTTATGGACTGCGGCTAGATTGTGCTCTTTTCGGTCCGGCATCATTACTCAGGGAGCGCTGGCCACATTCTCGCCGAAATTGACATTTTTCTCCCTCTAAGAACCTGTTGCTCTGCGACAAAGCCCCTTTTAATGCCTCAGTCAAACAGTGGTGAATGGAGACGGGGTCTTGTCGTTTTAGCCGTCCCCAAGCTCCCGACGGCCAACAAGGACAACAAAGTGGTTTAGGGTTTTTCTCACAGTTAATGAGGGAGCGAGCAGTATGGGATATTCCATGTCCAGAAAAGGGACAGTCACATCCTACCCCCACACCACCACCACCACCACCACTACCCCCCCTACTCTGGAGTCTGGACGCTGAAGTGATGGACACACTGTGGAATGAATCACATTCCTGCATTTCCATGTTTGCCATTTCCTTAAAAAGAACTTTTTTTTCTGCAGTGCATCTAAGTGGAGGAGCTCTACCCCTATAGCGCTAAATCCACTGGCTTTGTCCTGCCAGGACACTTCCTTCCTACATATTAGAGATTTAGAGGTTAAAATGAATGTCATGCCCTTTGAGATTAAGCAAACTTTCTGCACCTGTTTTGAGTATTTTTACATGCCGCAGTGATTGTTTGCTTGATACGCCTTAGACAATAAGCAAATACACAACTCTGCGCAATCTGGATTTCAAACTCATATTTATGGTATTACCCTTGAACTTTTCAAGTTCAAATATGCTCGATTTTGGCAAAGGCCAGTCACACACAACTTGGCTTATCTACAGTATAACAGTGTTTCCATGATATCACACGATCACATCATAACATAAACACATGTCAACACATGCTGAAAAAAACAGAGCTGTAGCCTTCACTAAAAAGTACAATGCATTTTCATTGTGTTCCTCAATCAGGAGCAGACACGGAAATAAACAGACAATCACAGCCAGAAACCCATATGTCTACACGGCCATTATCTAGCTCAGATGAAAATGAAAACTTCGACCAGTCAGCTCTAAGGAAATACTCACTCGACAATGGCACAGTGCTTGAGTATTTTCTTATGGGTGAGATAGGTTCTCTGAGGCGGACAGTGCTCTTGACTCAGGATAAGGCTGTAAGTGAGTTGCCTTGGGACTGTTGTCCGAGCTGGGTGCTGTGAGTGTCTTATGAGCCAACCTAAACCACCTATTAAAAAACCCAATAGGCACTAAACCATGGACATAAACATCGAGTTCCAGCAATTGTCAAGCTCACCACTGAACTCAAGAGTGGAATGAGATGGTGGTATAAAGAGAGCTTTCTGAAGAGTATTGTTAGTGAGATTTTTTGCTTACATATATTGGGCTGATATTAAATGTTACAGGTCTGTTAAAGTTCAATTGTGGAACTTGATATTTTATTTGGCAGTGTCTCATGTTGCCGCCGGATTCGCTGTCTCTAACATTCACAAACGGACCCCTTTTAAAGATTTGTCATGGCAAAAATGTGGACGGTCATTTGGCAAGCGCTTTTGCCGCATTTTATTACAGCACTTTATCGAAGCATTTTCAAGAGCTTGGCGGTGTTTCGTTTTCCATTCAAATTATTGTAATGATGCAAGCATTTCACAAAATCACAAATAGGACATAAAAAAAACTCCACGGGGTACGCAGACGCACAGACAGAACCAGTGCGATGGAGTTCGTCTTCGTCAGTTCGTCTTTCAAACTGACAAAGAAGTTCATGCTGGAAACATTTAAAGAAACCTGAGAGTTTACGGGCCAGATTCACAAGTGCCATTGTACCGCATAAAAGATCCAGACTTTAAATGGACTGGCCATTAAAATTCTTTATCTGCTAAGCAGTCATTTAAAGCTGAAAGGGAGGAGAATAAACAGTGTGGCCTCTTGGGGCCACGGTGAAAGACTGCCTTTCTGGGGAGATGCGGGACCTCCACCATGGTCAGAGATAGAGGGATTTGCTTCCCCGCTTTTAATAAATGTGACTAAACAGACGGCACATGTGAATGGATGTCTGCCTGCTTGCCTTGCTTCTTGCCAACTCTGCTGTTCCCATACCTTCAAACACATTTATACTATTTTCTGCACTGACTGTGCAACTTGAAGGACAAAATGACGTCTGACCAGTGATTATTCCCATATTTGTTGTCTATAAAATCTTGGTAAGTCAAAAGAGAGAGCGAGAGAGAGAGTGAAAATACGACCACAGTGGTCTGCTATTACAGTCACCCTTGAGGATGCTTGCGACATAGAGACTGTTTTGTCTCTCTGTACAGAGGCGAAAAGTTCACCCAGTTATGTTTGGGTTATTTTGTATATGATAGAGCACGGGGATTAGGGAGGGAAATAAACCACAGAGCGCAGATGTAGGGGTATTAAGATCCGCCCGGACACAATGCCTTGGAAATGACAGGGCAATAGGATCTTTGTGTGATGCAAAGCTTTTTTCGCAAGCGCACAGATTCCATGACTGGAAAACATACCCTGGAGAATTTGCGCTGTATACACAAGACGTGCCGCCAGCACAACAGGCTATTGATCGCCAAACAAGCCAAAAGTCTCCTTGGCGGAGAAACTCAATCTACGCATCCCTATGGGCTATATAGTGTGAAGAGGCTCCTCTCAGTCCGGAGCTCGCGTGTGGCTCGACAGCGAGGCCGATTTGCCTGCAGCTGGTCCCAGATGTTCTCTTCCATTAGCTTCTCAGGAGATCGCACGCTCTCCTCTTATCTCTCCCTTTCTTGGGTCCGATATTTTCCTCAGAAACCTTGCCAACAACTTTCCACTGTGAAAAGGAAAAGGGGGCCCTTCAAGTCTAACCCTCCCACTGCACCCCCCCACTCCACTCTACCTCGACCCATTCTCGCTGACTTCACCCACAACACCCCACCCCACCCCACCCCACAACTCCCTTCAACAAGCCTCCTTGTTAAACACCTTTACTGGGCTTGTATCTGCACCACATTTTCGGGGCCTGGGTGCAGCTCTCTCCAAATAATGACGGGTGCGTGCCAACTCTAACGCCAAAGCCAAAGTATCGGCTACAGGCAGCAGCAGCCCAGAGAGGGCCCTTATGGGAACCAGCGGCTGCCAGAGAGAACCAGCAGTCGAGAGCAAGCACTCTCTTTCGGTTCCCATTCACTTCATGACAGACCTCACTCAGCAGAAGAGGCCTGCTGCTGCTGCCTCTGCTGCGATGACCGTTTCTGCTCCTCTGCCCAGCTTTGCCTCAGCTCCGCACTCACGCTAATGACTTTAACTTGTCCAGCCGTCGAGCAAAAAAGGGGGCCTCACGGTGGAGAGAAAGATCCTCTTGTGGACACAGCTGAGATGGGGGGGGGGGGGGGGGGGTGGGGCAATAAAACGATGAGATGGTGGACGAGAAATGGATTCATCCCAGGCTAACCACGCGGAAAAGATGGGATAATTGTTGTGGACATGCAATTAAATGTGTTTTGTCCACTGGGCCTGATGAGGCTTTTGTTCCTCGCGCAAGCGCGAGCTGACGAAGCGAGTGATGTCCAACACAGCACCGAACACCGGAGAGATGCACCCTTTGTTGACTTTAATGAAGATCTCTACATCAGCTGACAGCACAGTGGAGTGAGTGTTAAACACTTAGCGGCTCATTTTCTGACAGATTCTGCCCACTAATGGGGGAAAGAGAGAGCCCATATGCATTTAATGTAATTGAAAATGGGCCCCGAAGAAAAATGGGCCCCTGTGTGTTTTTCAGTGTCTACCTTGCAGATTTCTGTGCCAGATAGCAAATGGGATAACCATTTCCCCCGATGTCTCGCCCTCAAGAATGTGAGAAAATACTGCAGGATCATTTTAACCGTGCACAGATTACGGGTTTTCTCAATATTATAATATTCCACACAATAGTCTCTTTCTGCAACTGGGGAAAAAAAGTCCTAAATGCACTACCCTGCAGTTGTGAAAGGTATGGCTTTGTGCACTATGTTTTAAGGTTGCTGGAAAAATGTACGAAGAACATATTTACTATTATTTTCATTATATATCTTAGTATATCTATGGATGTATGAATGTCTATTTGTCTGTAAATCTATCGTAGTTCTATTTGTACAGTACCGTATATTTCAGTTCTATCTGTACAGTATATTTCAGTATGTAAAGATGTTTCCATTGAGTGAAGAGCTTAAATAACTGTTCAAGCTAAATCTAAATGGCAGTGGGTCTGCCACACTGGAACTTAAATAAAGACATAAAAGCCATATTGTATAGACTTAAACATCCCACAGGCTAATGCAAATCAAACTGCGCCCGTCATCTCAGGGCAATAGTGACCCTATACTGCTGCCGTTCTCACCCATGTCCAGTGCCAGTCAAAAAATACCCCTCATTATAGCAGGTCACATGGCTGAGTTGGAATGAGCGAGAACCGCCCTATGACCGTGGCTGCCTAACCAGTCACCAAAAGAAACATATACTTAGCTGGAATAGCATGTGATTTGGCCTGAATGGGGATATGCCTGCGTTTGCTCACAAGTGCACATTTTCTGACCTCTGTGGAATAACACCCCAACCTTTAGTCTGCTTATAACAAGCCCTACCACTGTTTCCATACAAACAAAATCTCAGGCGCAGAATTTTTAACACATTCGATTCTGACTTTTGTTTTTTTGCGTAGAAGCGGCAATAACACGACCGTTAGTCTTCCAATGGCTTCCATGTGTAAGTCTTCAAGAGGGGGGAGGCACATCTATCTGGCTTTATAAATTCTCAAAAAACACAGAAAGTAGTTTTTCTCAGAGTTATACCTCCAGGACAGAGAGAACTGCTTTATGTTTCCCTTCTTCCTACAGTTCGTGATATACAGACATGTCTTAAACAATTTTTACATGATCCGATGCAGGTGCATCCTATCCAGTGTGCTCCACAGGAACAACGCTACTGTGAGTAGCCTGTGTATTAAAATCACTGGGAAAAAAAGCCCCAATCATGACAGCTCTGAGAAATACGAGTATGAAGCCGCATATCACTGTCACGCAGGAAACGCCTAGGGCATATATATGTGTGATAAACGAGTGTTAGATCCTTGTAGAGATTTTTATGGATCACATAATGCCTGTGTTGCATAAGGGGATTCGTACCTGAGTCGATGGCCGTGACTATCAAGGTGTATTTCTCCCGAGCCTCCCTGTCCAGCGTGTGAATGACGCTGAGCTGGCCACTGGATGAGAGACTGAACGCTCCCTCTTCGTTTCCACCGCTGAGCGTGTAGCTGATCTGACCGTTTGAACCCTGGTCATCATCCCTGGCCACAACCTATAGATAGAAATCACAGACACCAAAGGCAGACATTTCAGAGTGAATAAGTAAGCAATGAGTCTACATACTACATACTGCTCCCGAATATATTTAATGGTTTTGGGGGCCAAGCCTTTCCTCAGGCAGATATTTACTTATCATACATAAGCTGTAGATCTGACGTGTGATGACAGAAGCCAGAGGCTGTTTGGGTACTTTAACACAATGTTGACAAATCAAATGCAATCTGTGTGTGGTGGACTTTTTCATTTCATGCGGGCGACTGTACATGCAGGTGCTTGGCAGCGTTTCAGCACCATTACCGTGTGATTAGAGTGACTGGCTATAATTTCCCTCGCTGACCAAATCTCATTCACTTTGCTGATTGAGGGGGTCACATTTCAGACATGTGTACACAGGCATGCCTCAGCAGTCACCGACTACAGAACGAGCTACCCCAACAACTACATCGCGGATGTTGGTTTCGTCCATCGAAAGCATCGTATAACACTAAAACGATGGCCCCAAAAATACCCAGCGAAATGCACGAGGCAAGACTAGATGCGACAAAGGTGGCATTCAATGTGGTGGAGTTTGGCCAAGCTTCCGCACCAAAAGAATGAAGGCAAGGTATAAATCTGGGCACCGCAGCAGGGCTCATTAGTGACTGCCCGCACCGTGCAGAGTTTGAGCTCTTTTCCGGTACGCCTGCCGCACGGAGGGATCGGCCGCCCTGGCAGAGCCGCCCTGGCTGGCGCGGCGCGCGGTGTTTGTGTGTGGGGGCGAAACCCGCCACCACTGGGCGACGTCCCAGCACAGCTGCGGCCTCCGCTGCTGCCGCCGCTCTGCACCTTAATTTCCTCATAGGTACGAGCCACGACCACGCCGAAGACTGTGTTGCCTTTGTCACTGGAGAGCGGAGACTCATTAACGCAATTTGGGTCATTTTGGATTATATGGTTTCAACAATATCCTTTTCAGCGATCGCTGCTGTTTCGCAAGTTCTCTTTTTCTTGCTACGTTTAGCAGTTCCACTTGCCTTAGACCTGTGGTTTTATTTGTTCTGTCATTTGTCAAATGTTCAGATTTCAGCTTCATTTCCAGTTTCTGTTTAAAGTCTAAATAATCACCCCGGTTCTGCAGAGGTTTAAAATGAATTACAGCGGAGGTCCAATTAAATGTGGAGTGTTTGAATAACCCTGTCTGCATTAAAGGGTACTGAGAGTGGGAGACTGACCTGTAGGATGTTTTTGGGCAGTTTCGACAGGTTCTCCTGGACGTTTACTGTGTATGGTGACAGCTCAAACGTCGGCAGACAGTCGTTGACATCTGTCAGGACGATGTTGACGGTGGTGCGGTCCACCCTCGGGCTGCTTCCGCGGTCCGCTGCCTGGACAACCAGCGAGTAGGATGACCTCACCTCCCGGTCCAGCTGCTTGGCCACCGAGATGATCCCGGTGACCGAGTCGATGCGGAAGTCCGTGTTGGTGTTGCCGCCGACGATGGAAAAGCGGATCTGCCCATTGGTGCCCTCGTCGGCATCACTGGCGAACACCTGGAGCACGTCAGTTCCCGTCAGCGTGTTCTCCTCAATCTCGATGTCATAGATGTTCTGCGAGAAGCTGGGCGTGTTGTCGTTGACGTCCAGCACAATCATGGTCACATCCATGGTGGACGTTAGTGGCGGCTCGCCTTTGTCCGTGGCCACCACCGTCAGGGTGTAGTTGGCCAGCTCCTCACGGTCAAGCTCCCCGACCAGCTTTACATCTCCGTCGATGGTCCCAATACTGAACTTATTCCCAAAGGGCCCGCGCAGGGAGTACTCCACGTAGCTGTTGGGCCCACTGTCCGCATCAGTGGCGTGGGCGGTGAACACCACCGTGTCCATGGGCGTGTTCTCCTGCATGTAGGTCATCTTCTGCGACGTGAAGCTTGGTGGGCAGTCGTTGACGTCCAGCAGGATGATGGACACCTGGGCGGTACTCGTGAAGCGGGCCATCGGAGGCTCCGCCATGTCGTTCACGGTGATCACCAGGTTGTAGAATGACTGGGCCTCCCTGTCCAGCGCCTTCTTGGTCTGCAGGGCGCCGTTCTTGGAGATGTAGAATTGAGCCTGGGAATCACCTGATGCAATAGTGTAGAACATCTGGGCATTGAGGCCTGGGTGAAACCACAAAAGGAAAACACAGCATTAATGAGAAAATGACTAGCAGGGCAACTTGAGAGGCATTTAAACGACACTTGATTATGATTTCTAAATAAATGTGCAATTACACTACATTGCATTGAAAATAATGAAACGCTTGTAAGATTATACCAGTGATTAATCTTAATAAGCTGGGGTCTTAGAAATTCTGAAATGCCAGTCAAACCTCAAATTGACCTAAAAATGAATATTTATCAAGACATAAACATAGTTTTAATGAGCATCAGTAATGATATGTGCATTATCTTTTCCCCACCTTCTAGGGCTTTGAAAGGAGACATACTTGATATTATAAATATATATTTTTTTCAAATAGATTTTTAATATGTTAAACAGTTTAATATAAAAGGGGGGAGTGCTTCTTTAAGTTTCCCCTTTTCTAAGAATATGATGATATAAAGTCATATTTTAAACCATTTTTGTAAGATCTTGTGGATGTATAACATACCCCTGTGCTCTCTAAAGGAAGAAAGCTGCTGTAAATGGCCTGAATGTTGAAAAAAAACAACAGTGTATAACATTTCAAATTGGATTTGAATGATGTTTAAAGTGAATATAGATGTAACCTTGGAACAAGGATATCAGGAAAATCATATGTTCTGTGTAGCTCATATCTTGTATCTAATATCGCCCTGTTTCTCATGCAAGATGATAATGAGAATACATACGCTGATATATTTATTTTTACTTCACTTGACTGACAGACATTGTACTCCACTGGACCTCTGGATATTTATGTTTGCACAATTGCTATAGCTCGTCAAGTTCTTATCAGTTAGCATTTCCACTTATTGTTTAGAAAAAAAAAAAAAAAAACAGCTGTTGCTGACGCATTCCCACTACTACAACTACTGAGCAAGGCATTTCTTTGTCATGCTAAATTATCACCCAAACAGCAGAGCTACATGCCATTCCTAGACTGATAAGGCCACTTGTGACCATGAGCACCATTTAATGGACATAAATCATTCATTGGAAAAGACACGCTGCACTAAAAACCTCCCCGAAACGATCAGATTTTGAAACTCGAGCTAATCTCCTCGCCGTCTCCCCTGAGCCGGCGCAAATGGGTTTCAATTGAGCGTCCGTAATTCAAGTCAGTGGGCTATTCATGTGGACACTGTCTCGGCACCTTCCCACAGTCCGTCCCAGCTTTTTATTTACTGTACACAGGCAATCTCCTTATGAAAGGGCCACGTCAAATGGGGTGGCTGTCGGCTTGTCTCTCCCTTGCTTCCCCAGATGCCGTCCCTGACAGAGGTCAAGGCTCAGGAAGTCCCAACAATGATGTTTTTTTTTTTTTTTTTTTGGTAGGCGAGGCGGTATCATGAAGAGGACAGGCAGCGGTTGCGGGCTCAGTCCAGACAGAGGAGCACGGGGTCGGCCCGGTGCAGACAGAACAGGAGACCTGGCAGGAGCAACGGGGGGGGGGGGGGCAGGAATGTAGGTCACGGTAACCACATTAGGGGCTCCAATTTAGCAGTGACTGCACCACGAGAGAGGATGACGCTACCAGGACGACACGGAGACAACTGAACTTTCTCTTCAAGCTACCGGTGTCTGCTGATGGACGTCAGTAGTCCATGTACACATACGTGTGTAGAAGGATGTTTTAACTAACCATCTTTTACATAATGGGTACATTTATCGATTCAAATCTAGACAGTATTTTTCCCCATACAATTTCTAGATGAAATATAATAATACCTGCTGTTTAACTACAACTACCTTTTTCCATAATATCAGTAAAGGTGAACTCTTTTGAGTAAAAATAGGCCTTTGGTTGGTAACGTACCATCATCAGCATCGCTGGCCCCTACTGTTAGCACATTGGATCCTGGCGGCAGGCTCTCAGTCACTGAGGTACTGTAGACGGTGGTGTTAAAGATGGGAGGGTTGTCATTAACGTCCAGGACATTAAAGTAGACCCGGACAGTGCTGGCCTGTCCACCCCCATCCACTGCTTTTGCGGTGAGGATGTAGTACTGCTGAGATTCATAGTCCAGAGGCCGCGTCACGTTGAACACGCCCGTCACTGGGTTGAGCAGGAAGGTGTTGTCTTCGTCGTCTTCCTCCAGACAGTAGGTGATTTCCCCGTTCACCCCAGAGTCGGAATCGCTAGCCAAAATGGCCGCCACAATGGATCCTGAGGGAACAGAGCAAGCAAAGTAATTAAAGGGCATGGCCATACACATCCTACATGAAATGAAAGACACAGCAGACAGAATAATAAAAGTTTGACCACAGTAACCAACCATTGAGATTCAATGAGACGTTACTATTACAAGCAATATGGTGGCTCAGGAGGACAGAACAGCAGGCTACCTGGCGCAGTGTCTTCAGGGATGTCAAAAGAGTATGTGGCTCTGGAGAACTTAGGGGTGTGGTCGTTGACGTCGCTGACCGTGATGTTCACCCTCATGTCAGAGGACTGCTTCCCATCGTCAGCACGCACCAGAAGCGAGTACTTGGAGCGGCGCTCTCGGTCGAGCTTCTTTGTGGCAATCAGATCGCCGGATTCAGGATCGATACGGAAGCTGTCGTCCGCTCCACTGATGATGGTGTAGGTGACCAGGGCATTGGGTCCCTGCAGAGGGAGAGAAAGAGAGAGAGAGAGAGAGAGAGAGAGAGAGAGAGAGAGAGAGAGAGAGAGAGAGAGAGAGAGAGAGAGAGAGAGAGTTGTGGGAGTGTTTTTTTAACAAAAATATGTCGTATATTCACAAATAGTGCACATCACTCATAGAGTGCTATAGTAGGCTATGTATATCTTGGTATTAGACACTTAAAAAAATCCACTTTTCTTGCATTACAAATGCAGACACAAAGTCTGTTACATCTGCAAGCAATGGCAAAGGCAGACATAATAATGCATAGTGCTATTTCCTGCCAGATTCAAACCAGGAACCCTTCACTTGTAAACTTCTGCTCTAACCTCCTGTAACTTCCCTCCACAGAATACTGGGCCATTTAAATCATTACATGTGTTATGAGAGTGCAATGGGTTTTTCACGTGCCATACTTACTGAGACAATGAAAAATTCTGAGCCATTTATTTAACACTGTGTAACACTGAAAACTGTCTCCTCTGAACCGTTTCAAAGTGTATATTACATGTCAATTAGAAAGAAGTGTTATGGCGGAGACTTCCACAAACTGGTATAATGCTTCCAATAAAACTTGTCTGCCTTTTAAAGTCATTATTGTGTTAGATAAGATACTGCTTGCTTAGAGCACTTAACCCAACGCAAGTCAGACTATGTACATAATCAACATCATTTATGAACAGATGCCAGAGAGGCTCATATGCAAATGTGTCTTCTGGAGAGCACATTTCAGGATTGAATGTCCACATGTGAACACACGAGAAAAAGAAAAAAAAGGAAAAAAAAGAAAAAACAACAGGATCTGAATGGCCGAATTCTCTCCGGAGTTGCTCCCTGTCTTTGAACTTTGGGGCTATAGTGTTACTCTATAAATTCAACTAATAGGTCCCTTGATACCTGGGGTAAGCACAACCGTTAAACATGTGATACTACAGCCAGTGAGAAGGGAGAATGTAATATGACAGCTGAATAATTCCGGTGACAGATCCCGACGTTCCTATTTGTGCAGAGGACAATGCCAGCCCAGACGACTGTCTCCAAGTGTTCTACGTTTAGAAACAGATGCTGCCCTACTTCAAAGGATGCCTCTCACCAAGCTGTCAAGATTATTTTTACTCATAATAAAAATACAAAATAGACTTTTTTGTCCTGTCCAGACAAAGCTTAGTCCAGTCTAAACCATTAGTGGGATCCTGGCACTTTTGGGTAAACCAGGGGGGAAACCAAGGCATTTCCTAATCGATTGTCAATCCTCGCTGTAATTACTAAGGATGGGGAGGATCCTTACCTAGGATTGAGATGGGCCTGGGTAAGTAGACAAAACTCATGTCTGGTCTAAAACAGACTTTCCTCATGGCCATCCACCAGAAAAAAGAAAGAAAAAAAACCCCAGCAGTATTATTCCACAGAGCTGCTGTCATCGATCAAGACCCACAGTCTGGGATTCCCATCAGCCACCTGGGCTGCAACCAGACTCCGACACCCTCCGTCAGCCAATTAAAATCGCTGATAGGGTTCAAAAGGGAGAGGAGGTGGAGTGGGGTGTGGTGGGTGCAGTGCAGAGGGGTTGAAAAGCCGAGCTTACCGTCTCTGACAATGACCGCCTCTGTGACCCCCATCTCACTAAAGACTTTGAGGCTTTTACAACCTTCCCAGGGCGCAGTAGGGAGAACAAACCGAAGCAATTAAAGAGCAAAGCGGCAGCTCCGAGTCAGGCATAAGGAAACTCATTTAGCAGCCCAGAAGTTTGTAGGGTTAGGGGGGGTGGCGTGGGGGGCGGGGATCAGCTAGGGGACACGCAGGAGGCTAGGGGGGAGGACGGGTCCCCGGCAGGAAATTGACCTTCCTGTAATTTGACCGACTGCTCGAACAAACGCAAAGAGACACACACACCGTCAGGCCCCCCCGAATTACAGACGAGTGCTTTATTAATGTCAATTGGTGCTGTCAACCAAAACAAATCGCTCGGTGGTGGAGAAGGGGACTTAAGATAATCTTTGGGGGGGCTGGTGTGATTGAAAGCTCTTGATAACATCATGCTGAAAGGTCTTGTCATAATATGTTTTGGAGGCCATGAAAGAGTGGATGCAGTCCATCTACTTATACCTATAAGTGTGTGTGTGTTCAGATTCTCAACTCTGCGGAAATCAAGCCTTGCTCTTTCCCCTTCTTTTTAATAGCTCTTTTGTTTTTGTAAGCCTAAAATAAAACTAGGCATGCATCAATTTTAAAACCATGTCCTCTGATGTGACACCCGTCTCATTTAAAGTGACACCCTCACTAGTGATTAATGACTTGTGGTCGCTTTTTCTCTTCCTATTGAAACGATGACACGCAAAGAAGAAGCAGAGGAAGGAACAAAAAACAGAATGAATCCCTTTCTCTCTGAGATGACTCTTCCTTCTTCAATCGACTTAAGAAACAAAACCAGAGCCTCCCCTCTAATTCTCCATCAGCCCTTTCTCTCTCTCCCCCTCTCTCTCTATCTCTCTCTCTCTCCCTCTCTCTCTATCTCTCTCTCGGTGCGCTGGAAATGGGTGTGACAAAAACGGATGCGAAGAGAGAACGGCATTCATTCAATCACACATGAGTTGCACATGTGGTGCCATTAAAGGAGAGAGAGATCATTATGATGTCTGAATCCGGGGAGTCAGCTGGCCAGCAGCTTGAGAGTTTGGCTCGGTCTGCCCATATCACACATGTGGCCCTTCTCTTCTCTCTCTCTCTCTCTCTCTCTCTCTCTCTCTCTCTGCGCTCTGTGGGCCTGAATGCTTTCCGTACGCTCTGCGTGTCTGTGTGACTTGGGGTTTCCAAGCGCGCGAGGATGTGGGCAAAAAAGTTGGCCGAAGCAACTGGGGCGACTGAAATAACTCCACATGCAGGCTCCTATTTGGTGACCTTTTTGGCTCCTGAGCCACTTTCCACTAACTGTCATTTTAAATGCACCGTCATAACGGGGCGAAAATGACGAGACTTTAAGTATTTGGTTCTTCCTGTTGACAGGAAGGATGCATCTGAAGACTGTCGCCAAAACACACTGTGCTTCACTTTGCTGAAAAAGAATCCACCATCCCCCTGCTTACTGGCAGCAGGGAAATAACTCCATGGCTTGGCCTGGTCTGCCATTTATTAAAAAAAAAAGGAAAGATGATTCCAGAAATGCTTTTTCGCCATCAGACCATCAGACTTTTTCTCACATTAAAAATGCTCCGGCGAATGGTGAGTCAACAACCCATAAATGCCCTGGCCTCATAAGCACGAGTGTATGTCCACGTTCTCACACACTGAGGCCTGAGCAGCAACAATGAGTCCCCCTTCCACTGGGCTTGTCCTCTCGTCCTCGCTCATGCTGGCAGCGCACGCATGAGTCTGCCGGGCCCGGGAACCTGCTGGGACCGCCTGGTTTTCGCTCAGCGCTGAATTTTTATGTCCACATCCTGCCACGGCTGCGAGAGATGGAGACATTTTATAATCGGGGCCCGCGGCCGGTGATGTAATGCACACTACAGGGCCCGCCGAGGGACTATCTGTGCGACGTTGAAAAAGTCGACCGACAGCGGCGGGGCCAGAGAGAGTGAGAGAGAGAGAAAGAGAGAGAGAGAGAGAGAGAGAGAGAGAGAGAGAGAGAGAGAGAGAGAGAGAGAGAGAGAGAGAGAGAGAGAGAAAAAAAAATCTGACTCCTTTTTAGGGCCTTCAGAAATCTCAGGTATCATCGGCACTGCGAGGGCTGACTGACTAGTATTCTTACAGCCACCATCCTTAGGCCAAGAAAAGTCATATTTGTGGCGGGACAGTTGGTGAGAGAATTATTAACTTCATGACTTGGACGGCAATGAGAGACATCGCACAAGAGGAAACCAGCCTCCTCTTCCTTGATTGCTGAATGGTACACTGTCTTACTTCTTCTACAGACAGACTGCTTGTTCACATGGGTCTTTCTTTCATACTGGAACGAGGTTGAGTATTTTCAACATCGCTTCTTGGATGTCCTGAGTGTGATGCACTGTGGCTGATGTTTTGATAGCATTCTGCAGGACACAGAGCCAAATTCGTGCTTGCACGGGATGTTCTACCTTGAGACAAAGCTCTTGAAACCACAAAGTTTGCTGGTTATGCTATTAAACGTTGGAGTTCATCAATATTCATCATACATGCTTTTTTTTTTATAAAAAAATGAAGTTTTTGGGAACTTGGACTAGTGCAAAAAGACTGCTGTTTGACTTGATCTATGCCGTTACCATGGAGACAATTTATCACAGCTAACATCCTTCACGTAGACATACGGGCTGCCAGAAATATATGCAGTATGTGAAAAAAAAAAAGAATTCCTGGGAGAAACGTACCTCGTCAGCATCCGTTGCTGTTAGCTGCATTATCTTGAATCCATCACCAATGTTCTCCTCGATGGTCACATCAAGAATATCGGTCGGAAAAACAGGTGGGTTGTCATTGACATCCTGCAGCGTTATTTCCACCTGGAGGAAAGAAAAACACCACCATTTCCATGAAAACAGAGCCGAACAATGCCTGCAATAGTGTTTAAGTACCCCGTGCAGTCGAATGGTAAGTAGCTGCAACTGAGCTGCACACCTCATAAATTAGATGATAAAATGACAAATGATACTGTGTATTCTCTCATACAGTTGTGTGTAAAGACTTCTTGGAGCTTCCAGCAGAGCTGACACTAGTTATATCTCTTTCCTATGGAAAGGGTGAGGATGGGTCTCACCCATCAGCTGTTGTTTATATTTCTGACCGCTAGTGTTTTCCACACTGTAATAGGCCTACTCCACCCTACACCAACTAAGGAAGAGAAGCCAAGTGTCAGTGAGTGCAGATGCAACGTCCAAGACAGAGTGAGAGAACAAGAGAGAGAGAGACAGAGAGAGAGACAGACAGAGAGAGACAGAGACCTGAGACGGTGTCGGATTATTTGCGAATGGTCCAGAAATATCACATTTGCAGTTGTATTCTGGCAAATTAAACATGATTCTGTAACGTCCCCTGAGGTAAACATGCGTTTCAAAGCCAATAAACAGCCTGAGGTTCGAATCAAAACAGACATTTGCTTTGCCATTTCTGTTTATTGCTTCTCTAAATATGGAGAAAGGGTGTTTAAAATTTGGAGCATTGCGATGTCCATTAATGCTGACAGTTATTTAAGTAATCACAAAACAAACGTGCACACACACACACACACACACACACACACACACACACACACACACACACACACACACACACAAACACAATCACATAGGCAAAGCAAAAAATAGTCTCTCTCACTCTCACAGCCTCAACAAAAGTTCCTCATGAGGCATTCGCCCCCGCAGACAATGGACTCTAAGGATATAGGACCACCACCCGGAGAAAAGGAGGAAAACTAGGGGTGGGAAGGGTGACGGGGTTGGGGGTTGGAGGGCGACTGGGTGGGTGGGTGCGTCTGTGCCCTATTCATTTCTCCATTGACAGGAAAAAAACAGGGTTCACGTGCACAGCAAATCCACTGACTGCCGCTCTCAGCAGACCCTATACAGCAGCCCACGGCTATTCAGCACTTCACTTTATTAAAGAAGATCCTGCCGCAAACCAGCAAGTCAAACAATACCCGGCAGAGTGTATTAAAGATGTCAAAACCACTGACTCTTGTCTGCATTTCAATTAGAATGGCTTGCTGAAGGATGTTTACTTTGTGCCTCTGAGCAAAATATACATACATATTAAGAAGGGGCACTTACAGTTATATGCGTCTATGACTGAGTGTTTGTATTTCAAATATACTGAAGGTGCCTTACATAACATCATGACCTCCTTGTGTCTGTATGGTTCTGTTCTTAGTTGGGTTAAGGATTATTTCAGGTAGGCCATGTTAATTTTGTCACCTGATCTGGCGTGCAGTATGTCTCCAGTACTGGACATATGCTCGGTCGGTAACCTAGTCCCCGGCTGTACCTTGCCAGTATGGTCACTCGCCTCCTCTAGTGTGTCCATCTATCGTGAAAATGAGTCTTCTCTCTGATCACTTATTAATTTCATTCCAAGCCGCAGCCTGCGTGCCTTGAATATAGATATGAGGATACACACCCCACACACCCCCCTGACGCCAGTGTGAAAAGGATCAAGTTTTTTAGGGGAGCCCACCTGCAATACCAGGCCCCATGCATAATGTAAAAACAAAAAGTCAAGAAGGGGCTGCACTGCGCTTCGCTAGGGGTCGCGCCGAGCAGCGGGAGCGAGCTAAGTCAACAAACGATGAATATTTATCGCCGGCGCCGCGTCCCCTTGATGTGTAAATAATGCAGGGCTCGTTTTTTTTCGGCGGAGGACGCTAATTAGGGAAGAAGCGACGTTATGAGAAATAATTACGGCGAGTGCTTTTAGCTTATATTACCACATGGTCCCCCGAGACGCCCCCCCATATCAAAGAGCTGTGTGAAAAATTCATCGGAGAGAAAGGAAGCGAGGTCAGCCGGGAGAGACAGACAGAGAGAAAAAGAGGGAGAGAGAAAGAGAGGGAGGAGAGAGAGAGAGAGAGAGAGAGAGAGAGAGAGAGAGAGAGAGAGAGACGGGGTGAGGGGGGTTGTTCTGCACAAGATCTGTCGCTGAGGGCCCAGTCTCTTTGGTCAGCACAGGTGAGAGCCATTAGTTCACACAGAATAAAGATTGTGTTTCACAGACCACTGTTTCGGGTTGCAGCTGTGGACTGGCTACTGAGGTCCATTATTTATCAGTATTTATCAATGATTCACACACACACACACACACACACACACACACACACACGACGCACGCACGCACGCACGCACGCACGCACGGAAACAAACACACACACACACACACACACACACGCACGCACACGGAAGCACACACGGAAACAACACACACACACACACACACACACACACACACACACACACACACACACAGAAAGAGAGGGAGTAAGAGAGAGAGAGAGAGAGTCTGAGCATGTTTATGATACCTCATATCATGTGTTTGTGCACATGAATATGTATGGAAAGTGAGATTAGCACAATTATGCAATGCTATAGTTATTTTATCAACTACTGGAGAGAGAAATCATAAATATCCTATCATCTCCTTTCATGTGAGACCACGTATCCTGCATCCTGGCCTTGACCTCCGCTTCACTGTTACTTCATGCCACTTCATACTACTTTACTGGATTAATGCATTAGTGGAGCAGCATCTATATTTTATCACACATGTTGTGCCTATAGGATAGCTTGTCACCCATAAGACTGTACTTATGCACAAAAGGTCTGCACCAGACTGCTTAGACACGCATGGTGTCTACACCGTGTAGACACCCAATCCTATACCAGGACACCGTATCCTCTCCATGAAATCTTCCTCTGTGCCTACATCGGTCTCCTCAACACAAACGCACTCCTTGGACCATACTTCATTTTGTTGCGCTGAAGAACAGTGTGGTTGACTATGTGCACTTTTCCCCCCAGTGTCTCATAGTTGTGATGTGGCCAAGAATACTGCACAAAAGGAATGGGAGAGGGGGTTCATGGAAGAGAAGTTCATTCTTCTTAAAACCCCTACCCCCCAAAGACCCAACACATATTCACAGACTCTCTGAGTCAGTGAGTTTTCCTTCCAAGAAAGGTGTAGTTAATTAAAGTTTGCGCTGCAATGGTCCGCTTTCAACATGAGTAATACTTTCGCTTCAATTACTTCTGTACGGCCTCTTGTTCCATAATGAAAAACATAAAACGTAAACAAGGGTGAGTCATGTTCGGCATCTCACAAATTATGTGCGGGTCTTCCTGGTTCCCACTGATTGCAAGACTCAATCTCCTTCAGCAGATAAATAGAAAAGGACAACTAAGAGCATGCAAAAGTAATTTATTGGAATGTCCAATTCCGTCTAATCTCCGTGGTGAAAATTGAGTAGTGACATAAAATGACCGGGGCTGGACTCGACGGGTGTAGCAGACAGCGGCAACATTTGAGACAAGAACATGGTTCTCATTGGCTATTTCACACTAAGCACTTCATCATAAGGCGAAGCCAAAGCTCTAGACCACTAAAAGAAATGACTCAGGCCTTGGCCATAAATAAAATAAATGGTACAAAGAATTCTTGTGATGCCAGAAAACAAACTTGATACTAAAAACCGTTAAACCATGTGCTGATTCTATTAAAACCGATTAAAAAAAAAAAACAGAAAAAAAGAGAGACAGGAAAAAAAAGTTGGCACGGACTCGTGGAGACGGAAAACAATATTTGTTTGCAGTGAAAATGACGTTCATTTGAGGAAAGGTTTGGCCCAAGTGTAAGTGCGGGCTATGTGCAATTTGAGAGAGCTGGCGCCCCGAGAGAAAGCTGTGTGGGAAAGATCCCTGGAACTCAGCTCTGAGCTTTAAAGGTATGTATGATAAGGGGGTTCAAATCTGCCACACTGCCCAACAAGAACGGCTGTCTTCTTTCTGGTCCTCATATGCTGTGGTTTGACTTACAATGCTCAACATTCTTCGACTTACTATCCTTGTTATTATTCCAGTAGCTGAGTAAAAATATTATTATGTTCATATCATCCAAGTCATTAATGCTCCTGCCACAAACTTTTGGACAAGCAACTAAGAGAATGATGCTGACAAGGACCTTTAGACAAAAAGGACAAAGTTCACGCTCCGTCCTCTCACATAGCGGCGCCCTTAATGTCTTGTTAGTCTCTCTTCAACAAAATCTGCATCCAGACTCCCAAACTTTCAAACGCGGGCCTAACTCTCGGTTATTTGCACTTCTTAATCTGTAAAGCGTATGGCACAATCACTGTGGACTTGATGAATACCTTGCTGTATTTTCTGAGAATCATACAGGCTATATGGGGGGGTGGGGGGGTGATATAATGGTATGTGCAACATAACTCATCCCCCTGCCTGACTCCAGAGGCTTTGCAGACAAAGACCATCTTTATTTCCCTTTATCTCCTCATTCTCTTCATCCTTAACTCTCTCTCTGTCCTTCCATCCCCCTTCTTACTCATGTCATTGTTTAGACATTGCGTCAAGGACTTTTGGGTTGTAGATTTATAGTGATGTTAGCTTAAGAGCCTGCGGGTGAGGCAGGTCAAGCACACATTTCTAAGTACCATTTTGTCTCCATTTTTTCCCTTTCCTTTCAACCTAACGGAAACCTGAGCAAATATCGCAGGCCGTGGTCCAGGTATAAATAATCCAATCCTCGGGCTCTTCACACGTACGCAATCACGACTGGCTAGATTTGTCAAACAAAAGAGCCGTCCGCGATCAATCTTCCCACCACAGTCTGCGGCCCACCGCGCCCCTGAGGAGGTGAACCCCACCACTCCTGGCTACGAGAGGGTGCCATGGAACGCAGACAAAGTTGGAAGAATGCCAGGCCCAAAAGCACACAGCCGGTGTGTGTGTGTGTGTGTGTGTGTGTGTGTGTGTGTGTGTGTGTGTGTGTGTGTGTGTGTGTGTGTGTGTGTGAGTGTGTCTGTACTTGGGGGTTGGGTCAAGAAGAGAAGGCAGGAGGATCATCCCCCAAAAAAAAATCCTCACCAAGAGATGGGGGAGAACTAGGAGGGAAAAAAAAGTGCAACACAAGGGCCTGTGAACGATCACAAAGCACCTTGTCTTATGTAACCTACAATGGTGAAGACAATGCTGCACAAATGGTTTTAATAAAAAAGGAGTCGCCACTTTCCCAGAGGAGCACTTCTGCAACTGTTAAAAGACAGTTTGTCTTCTGCTTCTCCTCCAAAACCCCAAGTGGCTTCTGCCAAGCTGGGCTTGTCTCAAAAGGGTCTAAAAGCCAATGCCTGAACCTTTGGAAAATGAATATCCTACTATGTGTTTTAGATGGTGAGTTCATCAACAAAGATGGGGCTCTTCTTGGTTTAAGTGGCCTACTGATTCATTAAACATTCACTGCCTTTAAGTATGTCCAAATCCATTGAGGTAGCATATGTTTTTGCCTTACTCACAGTATCAGTGGGTTCATAGTAAGTTATCATATAACCGTCTTTGCCCCTCAAGGTCATCACAGTGCTGACCTACAGTAGGGACTCTTTGGTGCTGTTCTTGACTTACTCTGAGTGTTCAGGTTCGGAGCAGGCTATTAAAAATATGCACATCAAACACCTTGTTTCTCCCAAAAGAGATGAAAGCAAAAGTAAAAAAAAAAAAAACACAAAGGCGCGTACAGTACAATTGGAGACATGGCAAAACGTGAGAAACTGTGCTTTGAAGTTTAAGAAATACATTTTAGTGCGTGTGCGTGTGTGTGTGTGTTTATCAGTTATCCTTGGTGCTTCTGAAATATGCTCATGATGAATTGGAGTGGGGCCAGATTAGGCGGGTGACGACTGAGCAGGGTGCACCAGACCTGCATGAGTCTCCACACCTTATCGCTTCCTCCTCGTCCGCAATTACTGAAGATTGCTGCACTCGTGTGACGCTGGGCATGGCAGAAACAAATAAAGAGAAATAATGTGAATGCTAATTGCTTATATAAAAAGGAACCTCGACAAAAGGAGGCCAACCAAAACCACATCCTTGCAAAGGCCTGACACAAAAAAAAAGTCTCCAGGCTTGAGAGAACAGTGGGGAGAAAGGGAAACAAAAAAAAACAAAAACATGAATCTGTGTAATGCCTTGCTGGGTTCTCCACTGCCAAATGATTTGATTTGTGTGATTCAGAGTCATCGTAAAAATTTAGGAGTGGAAGATAATACGGAGCACCCCTTGCATTTCGGTTCGAGTTCGACCCCCGGGGATTTGAGCCTGGGGGAGGGGGGAAAAAAAACTCTAATCTCCGAGCTCTAGAAACAAGGCATGTCTTTTTCAGGCCAGCGTCTACATCCAAGACTTCTGGAAGGGGAGGCCTGGCTTTAAAGAGTACTCCGGCATCCGTTTAATAGGTGCTGTCAAGCGGTGATTGATGTACAAGATTTGCAGCAATAGAGGCTTAAAAACTAGTGATTGCCTTTTCTGAAGCAGAACTTCGTTAGGAACAAAGGGAGCAGACTTCTCTCCATTTTTCTGCTACTTTCTTTTCTTTGTACAGTAGCGGTTAACTACTCATTAGCGATTTAAATCCCGCAAGACGATGACGGGAAGTTAAGCCACATCTTCTGACCTGTCTCATTTACTTGGCACCAGGGGAGGTATGAACACAGCCGCAGCGGGGCGGTGTACCGGGGGCCCCCCCCAAAAAAAAACTGCTGTGGTGGCAGAGGCCTGGGACTGAAAAACCTCCAGTGGTAAAGCCCTGGGGGGCGGCCGGCTGCGCTGCAGTCTAACCGCACGCCATGCCCTAGTCTCCGCTATCTGACTCACTGGGCAGGAGTGGCCCTCATCTCAAATTCAGAGAGCACATGGGGAGGGGGGTGGAGGAGAGGAGATGGGAGCTGATGGATGCAACTATGGTTTGAGGCGTCTCAGTGAAAAGCTTATATGCACCCCCCGCAGCCTCTGTTTATGTGAGAATTCTACAGAAAAAAAAAGAAAAAAAAACATGTAACAATGTGAGGGAGGAGGGCAGTAGAGGGATGGAAAGAGAGACAGAGAGTGACCCAGACAGGCAGAGAAAGAAAGAATGAGACAGAAAGAAAGACAGAAAGAATGAAAGAAGGAAAGAAAGACAGAAAGAAAGAGAGAAAGAAAGAAAAAAAAACAGATTAAACATGGATATATGAAGATTAAAAAATACAGAGCCAAAAGGAGGAATAAAAGAAAGATATCATGAGAAAGAGAGCAGGAGAGAGTGAGTGCACAGACAGGGCAGGGGAGAGAGAGAATGGAAGGAGTGGGGGGAAAGGATAAGGAGGGGGAAAGAGAGCCCAGCAGTCAGTACCTAATCAGGAAGGTTTGTGCACAGCGGCTTTCCAAGCTCCCTGACTGTTTAACAGGCTCGGACGGAGGTTGGGTGGAGAGGACTCCCTCCGCCCTGCACCTCCTGTCGTCTGTGAGCCCCACGCTCGCTCAGGGCAAGGACATAAACATGCAAATCGCTAACCACAATCCCACCTTTGTGTGTTTTATAGTGACTCGTCGCCACAAGAGTTCACACTTCTTTTTTTA
Organism: Alosa alosa; assembly: GCF_017589495.1. Lineage (NCBI taxonomy): Eukaryota > Metazoa > Chordata > Actinopteri > Clupeiformes > Clupeidae > Alosa > Alosa alosa. The sequence continues at coordinate 8,470,293 of NC_063209.1, read as the reverse complement.
TTATTATTTCTCCAGGGCTGGCACCGCTACACTTTGGGACAACCCAGTGACGCCAGTTGGGACAATTTGGGAAAGTGCTGCCATAATGTAGCTGAATTGCTGCCACATTGAAATGGTATTTTTTTTTTGCCGGGGACAGTGTAAGTGATAAGGTCAATAGGGCAATCATGCAATTTGAGCTATTTTTAAAAATTATACCATGGGAAA